>NW_016809459.1:150905-159618 GCF_001698545.2 Rhinopithecus bieti
AATAAATAAATAAATAAATAAATAAATAAAAATAAAAAATAAAAAATAAAAAGCTAGCAAGAAGAAATAGAGGTGGAAATAGTGATAAAGTTATAATGAAGTAAAAATCAATGAGTGTATCTGGCTAACACATATAATTTGTGTAGGGAAGCATTTGGAATATGAATTTTCACAGAGGTGACAGGACAAGATATTCAAGAGTCTTGAATGCTGGGCTGAAGACAGACAACTATTATATTATAATAGATGCTGCTAATTAATTTAAATATTTTTCTGGTGAAATAATCTGATAATATTGAATAAATCTTTTAGATATAAGGCGGAACCTAATGTTCCCTAGGCTAGATGCTGTTACAAATTAAGTTGAAGGTATGATTCCTAATAATGGTACTTTTTGTAACATTTTCTCTTAGACATTTGACCATTGAACTAAATCTTGTTACAGTCTCAATTTACATCCTGAAGTTTTTGGCCAATAACTAGTGTTTTTTCATACATATTATCTATTTCCTGAAAGCAATACCCGATTTCTGTATTTATCCTCTATTCTCAATTCCTTGTAATCAACTTTTAGTTGATTTGGAGCATAGGTATGAGGCACGTATTCAGATGGGGGTATTTTCCATAAGCCATTGGTACCTTAGCTGTTTTCCTCTTACACAGAATCCATCTCCTAAGAAACAGAAAGGGGAAACAGCTCTGTGGAGGATTCAAGTAGACACCAAGGACAGTTGAAAGAGTTGATGCTAATACACTTTGGAAGATATGATTCCCATTGAAAAAGAGGCGTTCTCAATGGGCTGCTGGGGAGAAATGGAGTTACCTATTAGCAATTCAAAGAGAGCTTCCTATTATACAAATCTTTATATGTAGGTTAATTGCCTGCCAAGATTTCCTTTTAAATCAAAGTTAAAGTATGCAAGATCAATGCCATACAATGAAATGTCATTATTTTTGACTACCTGAAATGCTGCATAGAGATTTTGTACTGATTTTATTCCACTAGGGAGCTGTAAGTATTCTTTTATTTTATTGATTATCATTATTACTATTTTAATACTGAAAGTTTGATAGTAAAGTGAGAAAAAATTTTCCATAAGATTTACCATGTTTGAAACTGTCAAAATAAATTGTTTGATCAACATTTTTTTCTGATTGAGATATAATAAATGGCTTGGAACAGTTGAAAACAAAGTAAAACATGGACCTGGAGGTACAATTTTATTGTGATTCTTAATTTAGGGAAGGTATGTTACAAACACACTCATGACAGTCAGTCTCATCTCTTTGTTCCTTTCAGTTTTGCTTTTCTTTAGGAACTGGAATGAAGGCACATTTTTTTGTTGTTCACTTCCTGTGCTAAGCATTCCCCAGAAAGTAACATTTTTTACTCACTATTAATCTACCAAAAAGTAGCATGACAGTTTCCATATCCCTTGCAAAATTCATGTATTCAGTTAACCCATGCCTCACTTGAATTTCATACCAGTAATTTTCCTTTCTTTCTTTAGTTAAGTTTCATTAGATGAATTGCCAGCTTAGATGTCTGGGCAGGTCAGATACCTTTCCTTTTAACTGTGAATAGCTTTAGTTCTTGGTGATTTACAGTAAAAATGCTCAGTAATCAACCTTTGTAAAAAAATCAGATAATACACCAAAGTAATAATTTGTGTCATATGCCTTACTTATTTAGTTAGTTGTTTATTTTGATACTTAACTACTGGTTTAGTTTAGAGATAATTTCACTTTTTTTTTTCCTAACAGATGGGCTGGGTATATCACATATGCAGTGTATCAAAATATCTTGTCCATTTAAAAACAAGGTATTCTGAGCAATGATCTGATGCCCAGAAGAAAATATTGATGGGTTAACTTGACATTTAACAATATTTGAGAATTAAAGAAAATATCTTATACTTTTATTATTTTGCTTTTCTTAAAGTCGATACTATATTCTATGACTGATGAATAGTTTGAATGTGTTATTCTTCAGTTTTGTCACATTGTATCTAGTAAGTTTAAAATTCTACTTTTTGAATTCTCCATCTGAATAGAAAACACAATGATCAAAATAGCTTTCTGCAATTTTTTTGTCTTAAATTACATAGTAAAAATAAACCTAAGATATATATAAAACCAAATATAAGCATTGATGAAAGCAACATGTAAATAGGTATTTACCTGCTACACGTATATATTATGGAGTAAAGAGTTACTACATAAGAACTGGAAAAATTAAGAAATTAGAAGGAAGAAAGCACATAAACCCAAGAAACTCCTATAAGGCAGTGAACAGAGACATGTTTTAAAATTATTTTATTATAAGGTAGATGAGGCTTTATTTTCAAACAATAAAGTTGAGTTTAATTTCAAATGCTTCCTTTAAATTTTTACTCGTTTAATCCCTTTTAGTAAGTTAAATTATGATAAGTCCTAGATGTTGCATTACAACCTGTTTATGTTTAGGTCATAGGAAGTTAAACATATACACACATAAGCACACATACGTTTTTAAAAGTATCTCTGGTAATACTCATAATTACATGGGGGTAAACATTGTGGATCTGTTAAACTAAGAATACTTTATCTCAAACAGTTCTACTTTAAGGAAAGAATACATAAATCTCAGTCATCACTAAGGAAATCTCCCGTACAGGAAAGTTATGCATCCTCTCTTCTTTTCTTACACAGGAAGGATGACAGAAAAAAACCGTTCTCTGAAATTTCACTGATAGAATACTTTCAGTTTGATGATACTGCACCAATTGCAATAATGTCTGAAAGTTAAAGTTAGCTGAATTTAAAGTTTCTGAATTTAAGGGTACCATGAAAAAGCTTTCTTGCCTGGGGTCATATGTTCAGAAAAATCTGTCTCAAATATGAATGAGAACAATTTTCATTCTTTAGGAATTTCACTATTTGTATTTCTTAAATTTTGACACATGAAGTTGAATTTTAAAAATTGTAAACTAATACACACTATGTCAATATTTGATGGCTCCAGTTATTTGAAGCTTTCTGTATATATCTAATCCTGAATCCTATGTCTCCTTATGTGCAAATGTTATCACAAATGTTTGAAAATAGCTTTTTTTAGGAATGCAAATTCAAGAAGTTTATGACCATGGCGCCTGCAGTTGAAGAGTATAGTGTGGTATGTTGGTGAAGATAAACTCTTGCTAAACAGGATTTTTAAAAATAACTCAGTATCATCATTGTAATGTTACACTACTGCACAAAATATCTTCATGCCTTTATGTGTTATCTTTCCACAAGACCAGCTAATCCTAAAGGCGACATAAAGTTTGCTGGATAAAAATGTGGAACCTGAGACTTTCATGCAATAATCAGTTGTGACCTTAAAACTTCTTGCTAACACCCCTAGGCTGAGTGCTAGACTTCTGCACAAGAAAGAAACTCTTTATGTCTTCATGAATCAGTTGCTACCTGGTAGACATGGAATAAACAAAAATGACTTCACTAGAAGAATCACTCTCAGGGGAAATAAAGTAGCAAACAAACATTTAATAAAAAAAAAAACATATCTGGGAAGAAACAGAAAACTCAATAGTTTCAAGAAATACAAATCTTCAAATGGTATAGACTATAATAAAAAGCCAACTTTTATATTACAGATTTACAAAGAACAATTTAAATTCTCTCTACACATTTAAATTATTCTCTCTTAAAGAACACTGAACAGGGCCAGATATTAAATCCAGTGTGAATATTTTGCTTTTGATAGTTTTGGGAAAATAATGTAAAATTGCAAAGTCCTCTTTATATTAGTCCTCAATGTACTAGGAAAAATAGCTCAGTATCAAAATGCCTGCATGCCACAATATTATAGTAATAGATTTTATCCAAGATTGTTTTTTACATGAACTACCTGAGTGCATTTTAAATGGAAACACACATAGTATATCAGAATATGTGATTTAAACTTAAAAAAAAAAAAAAGGGAGGGGAGAACACCTTATTGAGAACGTCAGTTAGATAGAACTCTAGGGAGTTTTATTCACCTACTAATGTATTTATATAAATAATTTTATTTTGTACACACTCACTGACTATGTCCTGGGGAATTTAAAAACAGGGAAGAGGAAGGAAAATACAATGTATAGATATTCTAATAATAATGAGATTGTTCTATTCATGAATGGAAGAAGGAATAGCAAATTTGAAATTATGGAGGTTTTACCATCAACGTATAAAGTCAAGTCAAGCAACACTATGTAATTCGTTTTTGATGAGACTTGTATTCTTGGTCAGTTATTGTGCTAAATGCAAGGCAATGAAAGATTACTGAGATATGCTTGTTGTTCTTACATTGCAGCTGATAGGGCATTCAAGTAGAGGGCTAACATGGATGAAAGTGCAGATGCAAGAGAGGGCAGCCCAGCCAGCAGATGGTAAAATACCCAGGCAGCTTGGTGCACTGGTTATGAGATAAGAAACAACACTTCTAAATAAATGCTGCTTATACTAAGATGAATGGATGAGAATTATGGCACAGAGAATTTTGAAGCCAGAAGCAGGATGTGGGCTTTATTCTTCAGTGCAGTGGAGTACCCACACTCTACAGAATATGAAAGGTGATGGAGTGGGGCATTGAAAAGAAAAAACAATCCTATCTTATTGCTATCTTGCATCAAAAAAAATAAGAAAATTAAGATTTACTCTCATGTATTACACTGATTTACTTCTTAGCCAGGCATATGTCAGAATGGTGACTTGTCATATGGGAGAAGGCACAGCTCACTGGGGTAGCATCATAATGTTGAGATGTAGAAGGGATGACAAGTGGGCTTCTCCTTCATCTATTTGCTTTCAGCACTTTATGAAGTATTATAGTTTAGAGGCATCCAGGGAAGAGAATTTGGAATTACCATATTTAGTTTTAACTAAATCAGACCTCATAAAATGGACATGTGCATGAAAAGATTCTTACAAAGAAAGTACAGATTCATGATAATACAAATAATGCCAGTATAAGTAAACCAGAAAATGACAGTAGCAAAAAATTTGTAGCAGTAACTGTTATTAGTACTAGACTGAACCCTTTGTCAATAACATTAAAAAATGAAAAACAAATGGCTACATAAAATTTTTAAAAGATTGTGTAAAGATTGATATTTAAAATAAGACTTCACTTGCATGCATAGTGTATATATAAACATATATGCATATTTATATATAACATACTATATTAAAATATAGTACATATTGTATATGCATGTTTTTGAAATATTAGCTAATGTTAGTAAAATGCCATCATATTTAGCAAATCTTTTAAAAGGGCTTATTTCATGTTGATCATTGATTTTAAATTCCCAATTACTTTTTTATACCTATTACCATACTCTTCAGTGCAAGGATACATATACATATTTTGCAAATAAATAGAAAACAAATATGTAATAAGTACTCAAATTTTAAAAAAATGTATAATGAAAGGTAGTAAAAATAGTTGTTAAAGACTCTGTCTAGAAAATGGAAAGCCATTAGAGTAAAAGAACCAAATGTTTAAAACTTTGCAATAGCAATATTATTCAGGTTGCATGTGCAGGAAACATTAGAGTAGGATAATGGCTTTGAGAGATGCTGCCAGATCCGATTCAATGTGACCTTTCATGTGGATGGCCTCATGAGCTCCTTGCAAATAAATGCTATGTTCTTTTAAAATTTGTATGCCCAGCAATTCTCACAGTGCTATATACAGTATGTGAAATGGACCCATTGGAGGTGCCTGATGCATAGTTCTTAAACTGAATGGAATTCTCACAAACTAATTTCTTTGTTAAGCTGTTAAAAGACTATCATCAATGTCATCTTTTGACTGATCTTTTATAGTGAAACTATGATCTTCTATCTCTTTTCACAAAATATAATTACTGCCATAATACTTGTACCCTTCTTCCTTATGCTGTAATTATCTATGTAACACATGACATATACTTGAGGTGAACTTAGAATATTAAGTTCTATGAAAGGGAACAGTCAATATTTATTCAACCACCCAAATAGAAAATTTGTTTTTTCATGTAATTAAAAAAGTATAGAGATATTCTCATAGAGCTGGGAATTCTATTGTTTTAGTATCTCTCTGTCTCTCCCACCTCCTATAATCAACACCTCTGGGGATGGGTGTGAGGGGGGCAGGGAGATAGGAGAATCAGTCTATTGGAACATCTTCACTCACAATAAAATAATTCTATGGTATAATAGCGATCATCTCTCAAGTAGAAACAAATAAAATTTAAAAATAATGAATGAACTAGAACTGCAGAAAAAAAAATCACTCTGGTCAGAAGAACAGTTGGCCCTGCAGTGAACTCCATAAGGCAGGCACTATTAAGCCCACTTTAGACTGAGCTAAATGATATACATATGCACAGGTAATATAAAGAAAACTAGGCACCTAGGTTCAGAGTTTTAAGCTTCTAGTCTGCTTTATGCTCTGAATATAGAGAGAGAAAATATATTGTGTGGAATAATTAAGATTCTTCTCCATCTAGACTAATCCCAACATAGCAGTTATAATTTCAGATGCCTGATACAGAGCAACGGTAATCCAAAAATTTCCTCATGCATGATGGGTATGTATTTTGTCCCACAGTTAGAACCAAAGGCCAGATACATTTTTAAAAATTAAAAACAACATATTTGTTAATGCCAGCATAATTTTAAAGAGAGAGAAAAAAAGAAACTTCATAAAGGTCCAACAATAGAATGATATGTAAGTATGTCACTAGCTAAATTAATAATAAAATTAATTATATATTTAGTATTTCAAGTATACTAAAATTTGGATGGGAGCAAGATTTCTTTGAATATAACTTTTGATTTTGTATGATGTAAATCTTTTCCATATTAAAAATAATCCTCAATAAAATAGAATAAAAAATAACTGAATTTGAATTTAAGTAACAAACAAACCTAACTACACATAAAATGAATAATATAACTATAAAGAAAAAAATTATGTAATATGAGCACAGAATTCTGACTGTACACCTTTCACAGCGTAGCTTCTATAAACAAAAAGAAGTGCAAAGAAATGTTAAACTTCACTTGGTGGGTTTCTTGTGGTCAGTAGTGGTTCTTTGTATGCATTTCAGGGTAGCACAAATAAATATATATTAGTATGGTTGAGAAACGAGCTTCTCACTATGGGAAAGGGACCTACAATTATGGAATTGAGGAAAGGGGAAATAGAAAATATTCGTCAAGAAGAAAACATAAAATAAATAATATGATTTGTAATAAGATTCAAAAAGAGAGCAAAACAGAGTTTTGCTAATACACGAGGCAGTATCAGCCATTAGGATAGGTCCCTTTGAAGAGGCAACTTTGGCAGTGAGTTCTGAATGTCTAAGTGGAGCCATCCATGATCCAATTTTGGAGAATAATGCACTGGATAGAGGAAAGAGCAAATATAAAGAGCCTGAGATAAGTTTATATGTAACTAGTTTGTTGGAAACAGTCCTGGAAGCTGTGTTTGAAAAAAACAGGCGTGGTCCAGGTTAGAAAGAGTCCTATGGCCAAAGGAAGAGTTCAGAATTTTCATCTGAGTGAAACAAGATGCTTGGGACAAATTTAAGTAGGGAAGTGATGTGATTTCATTTATGTTTTTAAAGAATCATTTTGGTTTCTGTGTGAGAAGTGGATGATACTAAGAGCACAAGTATGGATTAGTATGATGATAATGATGATGTAAAGAGGTGAACTAATTTAGAATTATTTTAGACATACAGTCAAATAATATCTACTGATAGGTTTGATGGGAGAGATAAGAAATATCCAGAAAAAGATTCTATATTTTTTAACTTAAGCCAACAGAGGAATGGAAGTGCTGAATACTTCCATTCCTCTGTTGGGGAGGAACAGATTGAGATGGAGTAGTGGGAAAATAAAATATTTTATATGGTCTGTGTAGTGCTTGAAATGCCTATTTTATATTCCACTGAGATTAAATAGGATACTGGCTCTGAAATAACAGCAACAACAAAAGCAAATCCAGAACTAGGAATATAAAATTGGGAGTTAGGGATATATCAAAGACATTTATTAGCAAGTGACTCTACCAGCTCATTTACAGAAAGATTGCAGAGGACAGAAAACAAGCTTCCAGCTCAGGGGGCACACCAACATTTAGAGACCAGGAAAAAAATAAGAAGACATATGAAAAAGATATTAAAGGATAGCTGACAAGGTAGGAAGAAAACTAGGTGTGTGTGGTGTGATGTCATGGAAGCCAAGAGATGAATACATTTTAGGGAATGGATCAGTGTCCAATGATGCTGAGCTGCTGAGCAGTCTTAGTAAGATGCAAACAAAGAAGTGATCTGCATTCAACAATATGTAGATGGCTGAGGCTTATATAGATACACACCTAGGCAGAGGGAAAATGGTGAAGGGAGGTGGTGGAGGCCTGAGGAGATAGAGGAGATTGGGAATGTGGGAAATCAAACTTAGGAGAAAATGTAGTAAAATTGGCAGCCAATTTTGAGTACATATTTACCCTACTCACAAAGCAGTATTTTTAGTTTGGGCATGAACAGGGAATGAATGTGAGCATGGTAACTGAACAGCTGTGTTATGAAGACCTAAAATAGGATATGTTTAAGAATGGAGATGAAAGAAGAATGTTTTAAGAATACCCCAAAGCACTGCTTTAACAATTAGCATAGTTCTTTTTTTTTTTTTTTTT
>NW_016809459.1:162213-263089 GCF_001698545.2 Rhinopithecus bieti
TTTGATGTTAGAGTGTCAATTTTAGATCTTTCCAGCTTTCTCTTGTGGGCATTTAGTGCTATAAATTTCCCTCTACACACTGCTTTAAATGTGTCCCAGAGATTCTGGTATGTTGTATCTTTGTTCTCATTGGTTTCAAAGAACATCTTTATTTCTGCCTTCATTTCATTATGTACCCAGTAGTCATTCAGGGACAGGTTGTTCAGTTTCCATGTAGTTGAGCGGTTTTGATTGAGTTTCTTAGTCCTGAGTTCTAGTTTGATTGCACTGTGGTCTGAGAGACAGTTTGTTATAATTTCTGTTCTCATAGTTCTTAATGAGTTGTTAAAAATACTGACGGAGGATGGTGGCTCATGCCTGTCATCCCAGGACTTTGGGAAGCCGAGGCTATGAGAAGATTGCTTGAGTCCCAGTCTGGGTAATATAGCAAGACCCTGTCTCTACCAAAAATATTTTAAAATGTAGCCAAGTGTGGTGACATCTGCCTGTACTCTCAGCTATCAAGGAGGTGGAGGCAGGAGGATCCCATGAGCCCAAGTGCTGGAGGCTGTAGTGAGCTAGGATCATACCACTGCACTCCAGTCTGGGTGACGGACTGAGACTCCATCTCAAATAAAACAAAAAACAAAACCCAAACAAAAACATAATACAGATTCCATGCTGGTCCTAACGTAGACTGAACCACTCTATACACATTATTTTTACAATTTTTAAAAAATCAATGTTGAACTTATTTTGTACTCTAATAAATAGTACAAAGCATGCCAGGCTCAGCAGATGGTGACTCCTAATTCAATTATAAAGTAAGAAATAGTATGTGTTTGGGCCAGTCAGCAACTCCCACAAACCTCCCACTTCCCCATCTCCATCCCAACATTATCTTTTATCTCAATAGCTCAGCCTAGGAATGCAAAGATCTGAAATTTTCAGTATAACATGCAGAGATATTTATTTATGTGAATCATATATAGTATTCCCTCTAATTTAAGGTATGCATTTTTATAGTATGAATTTTATTGCTGATTTTGTTACTAGGAGATAAAAGAAACTGAAATATATTGTTATAGCCACTAGACACAAGTAAAAATTACTTTATAAAATTATCATATTTATTGTTGTGTACTTTATAATATATTCACTTTGGTACTTCAGTCTGGGTTCAAACAAAGTTGTTATGATAAGAAGAAATCAATAGTCAAATGAAACTATAGTTCCCAAAAGACAAATCTACAAGTATCATTTCTCCCTCGATCTGTATCCAAATTACTGAGACTTCCCAATTGGTATGTCCAGATATAAAGATGTGATACCTCTTAGCTTAAGAAGAAATCATTGTAAAGCAGTCAAGAACAGTGGACCAGAAGCCCAGATCTCTTTTGTTCAGAATTCCTCTTGAAAGGGGGAATCAAGTAGAGCTGAAGGAAATGGTCCATCTCTCATTTTCATTCAAGGAAGGGATCCTCTGAGAAAGTGTCAGAGAAGCAACCACAGAATGGACATTCAAACCATCTGGCACATGCCTGCCAGCAACTGAAATGGACAACGTTGATGTGTCCCTCATTGCTTCACCAAAGAAGGTGGACAACCAGACCTTCTCAGTCGAGAAAAACATGTTGTGTATTAGTGTTTTATTTGAAGATTAAAGCTTGCAGAACAAGCTACTTTTAGGAAAAAATAAGTACCAGTTTTGACGAGAATGTTATATGGCAAGTAATTACAAGGCCAGATGAATCTATTTCTGTAATAAAATTCTCTTGACAGCACCCAAGGAGAAAAATGTTAAAGCAGGAATGATACGAATTGCATATAGGCTTTACACACTAGATTATTTGAATGGGTTTTTACCTTCAGGGAGATCAATATTCCAAATGTGGGTGGCATTATTCTACAATAGACAATGCATGAACAATATTTTAGGTTTTAAATGCAAAAATACACTTGTGCAGCATGGCTAAGTAACAGGTCTCAGGTGAAACCCCAGCCACTGGGATCTATTGCATTACCCAACTAATATTTTCCTGTGGTTTTCCTCTGGGGCAATAAAAGAAACTTCATTTTTTCACAAGCAGGGATAGTATATCATCAAATAAAACAATGAACAGCCTAAGAAAATACTGTGGATTATTTAAAAAGCAATAACTGGAAGAAACATTAGAAATCACTTAGCCAAAACTACTCATTTTACAAACAAGAATATTGAGACTTCAAGAAATTAAATGAATTGCCCAAGGTCACAAATCATGAAGAGCTGTCAGCATTGGGCCTAACTTAGTCAAAGCTGGAGAAGTCTCTTCGTCTCCCTTTGAAACATAATCCGCTCCACTCTTGCAAATATACTGTGTCTCTTTCTTCTCTTTCAGTGTCTACCTATGACAAATCATTCAAGACCTTTCTTCTCTATCCAGGAATCCTCAAGTCACTGGCACATTGGGCCTGCCTTCCATGCTTGTCCGTTTATCATTTGGTCATACGTAGAACTAATAAGCCTTTTCAATGCCACTGAGCCTACTTGATGCAATAAATTAGAAATGGATGAATGCTGGTGTAGAACAATATAGCTTTTGTACTTTGGGGGTTACACGAGTGTTGGGGGAATATTAATTTTAGCAATCACCTACTGAAGAGGATATCATTCTTCAATAACTCAAAGGAGTATTCGGTAATTTGAGCCCAAGCTCTTCACCACTGTATGCTGGTTACTACTCTTCATGGTTGAGAAATAGCCAACATTCAGTACTTAAAAGAATAGACTATACATTAATCTGTGTAGTTTGAAGCAAGATTTTACTTTTTACTGGTAGTGA
Source organism: Rhinopithecus bieti (assembly GCF_001698545.2). NCBI lineage: Eukaryota > Metazoa > Chordata > Mammalia > Primates > Cercopithecidae > Rhinopithecus > Rhinopithecus bieti. The sequence goes on from NW_016809459.1 coordinate 165,018, forward strand.
TCTTGGAAAAGTTGTTCAATAACTTTGTGCATCAGATTCTACCTCTGATTACACATCCTGGAATCTTCAGAAGAGAAATATCATCAACATTTTTGAGAATGGGTGAAGATCTCTATGGAGCAGACACAGTAAGGAAAGAGGCAGTCCCAATGACCTATTAAGTCATTCTTCACAAATGGCAGAAACTGGGGGAGAGCTAAGAAGAAAGGAGTGATTGCTATAAAGGGGGCTATGCTTCACTGCAGTATTATTATAAAGAGAATGTCTTTATAACAGGTAACAGAACATCACACACTGGGGCCTATCATGGGGAGGGGGGAGGGGGGAGGGATTGCATTGGGAGTTATACTTGATATAAATGATGACTTGATGGGTGCTGACGAGTTGATGGGTGCAGCACACCAACATGGCACAAGTATACATATGTAACAAACCTGCACGTTATGCACATGTACCCTAGAACTTAAAGTATAATAAAAAAAAAAAGAAAAAAGAAAAAAAAAGAAGTATGTGATAAAATATTCTATAATCAATAAGAAAGAGAAGGAAAAATACTTATGTCAGCTTTGATGGATGGATACTTGATTTCGATTTTGGTAGGCAGGGAACCTGAACATCTGAATAACAACTGTGAAGATGGGGCCAGGCTTATGATAGAAACTTGAGTGAACAGAAAAACTGAATCCTGCAGTGTGTATAAAACTGAGTGCCGCAGAATGTTGCAGGGGAAAGAAACAACATGACAATGAGTGGTGACTCTGCAGAATTAGCTTTCACTTAGTATCACAAGAAGAGGACTAGGACTATTTGATGAAGCAAATCAAAAGAAGTTAGTTGGCAATAAGCCCCTTGCTTTGGTACAGAATCTAGCATAAAAGAAAAAAAAAGATTTTGAAAAAAACCAGCACATGAGAGACATTTTCAGGTCAGAAAAGAGTAGAATAGTTTGTATGTGAGAAGAAGCTATGGATGTTCAGTTCAAATGCTTTCACCATTTGATCTCACATATTCACTTAAAAATGTGGTAAGATCAATCGATTTTGACTGAAAGCACAAATAAACTAAACTTTAGTAAGTCACTTAAACATCCTCAAAATATCTACTTGTTACTACAGGGCTCCTTAAAAGAATAAAGTAAATTGAATTAAAAAAATCAAATAATGTACAATAATTACTATATATGCATTCTGAATTATATATATTTATATATAAACAATGTATAGGCAAGTGGAAAACAATAACATATATACAGAGATATGGATACAGATATAAATATAGATACATGTATTCTTTCACATAAGTAATTTATGAAAATATGGAAGTGACTGTATAGGAAGATATATGAGTATTGTGATTTTATTCCATATGCATTTGTTATATTGTTGATGAGAACACAATTTAATCATCTAAATATAGATTCTTCTTAATAGAGTAAATTAAACTATTATTGGACTTTCCTATTCTTGATGAAGATCCAACCTGTCATTGCCTTTAAGGATGTAAATAAGCAGGTACCAGTGATTGTCAAAACAAAATACAATGTTTTAAAATTGGGATCATAATCCTAATCGGTTCATTCAGTTGATGATCTTCTAATATGTATGTTTTGATACATAAATTATATTTTATTAGGGTAACGCACATAAAATGCACAGAATGTAACTTTATGGAGGCAAAATTGTAATTTTACCTATATTAATTATTTCTAGAAGAACTTATGGGGTCTAGTAGATGATCATTTTTAATTTTTGATAGTTAAAACAGTAAGAAAGAACATTTCAGTATCTTTTATTAGATTTTAAAAGCAGTACTCTTGGAATTCTTGGCGTCCCAGGTCTTAATAGTTTTTAGGACAAGTTTCCCATCTAATGAGAGTGCCAATGAAATGAAATTTATATGTAGAAATTTCTGAAAAATTTAAATGTTTTCAAGTATAACACTTACTATGGCCATTGTAGAAAGTTGAAAGATATGAAGAAGACAGTAAAAATTTCTTAAAATTCTAACTGCTCTCAGTATCTATGCGTATTTACTTTGAATATTTGTATGCTATGGATACACATATATTTCTGTCATTTTATAGTGGATATTATACTAAATACAATTTTTCCCACCTACATTTTTCATGACAGCATAAGTGTTACCTAAATTATTTTTTAAAACTTTCATAAAGACCTCTTTATTTGCTGCTAAGACACTATCTTAGTGTTATGTTCTAATTTATATAACTAAACCTCTCTCAATGGCTATATAGTCTATTTCTGATTTTCCAATATTATAAATAATACTATGATTAGCATATTTAAAGCTGAAGTCTACACATAACTTTGCATTGGAAATGCTATAATATTTTGGTGTCAGTTTCTAAGGACATAGAAGGGATGAATTACCATCTGAATGAACTATAAGAATTTGCAAAGTTTGTTTTGAGATACCTCTTTGGCAAAAGGAATATAAAATCATAATAATCTTAATAACCCTATAATTTCATGTAAAAGCTCTCAAGTATTTTTGTTACTAACTTGAGGAAGAAACAATATTTCGATCTGAATGCAGGGGCTTTAATGTGAAACCAAGGAACAGCAGTATGGTGTTTAAAAGAACAACTTTTCATAAAATTGGAGTACTATGGCGAGAACAAGGAAACAAGGCACCTGTGTTACACATATTGAGGTTTTCGATAGTAAGTGAAAGCCTTAATGATGACTAACCTTTTTTCATTTCCAAAGAAAAATTTCCTGAATTTTAACATCTTCTGATATATTCTATGCTAGGGTGATGTTGGGAAGTATGAGTTATTAGTGAGAACTACTCTAAAAGGACTACATGCGAACAATTCTTTATATTATGAAAGAAACATTTTAATTAGCAAAGCCTTTAGAAAAAAATATGTGCCTTAGTCTCCATTTGTAAAATAAAGGTGTTGGTCAAAATTTAGCACCATTGTTATCTTCTAGTTCAAAACAGTATCAGATGCTCTATTAGGAAAAGGAGTCATAATTACATTATGTAATGACAGTTATCTTGTTTCATATTTTAAATGAGATTATATGAAGGAAAAGTAAGGATACAGAGCCTGGCATATTTTAGATCCATTGTAAATGTTAAGTGAGTACAAGTGTAAAATGAGTCAAAAGTTTACTTAATCTACAGGTTTCATCTGCTTTGCAGTTATGTATATATTTGGCCATTGTAAACCATTTAGTTTTATTCCACTACTGGAAACAGAATGAGTTACATAGATGATTGACAGGTTGACTTTGGTTTTCTAAAATTTAAAAACTTTGCCTTTTTCAAACTTCTAAAATTATTTGTCATAAACACAGCCCATGCATACATTCACAATAAAATTATCGAGACCGTTCCTTAAGGAAAAACAAATCAAAGCGCCCAGGGAATTTATTTAAGATTTAAAATCCCTCTATATTCAGTCTATCTGTCATTCATTGAAAATATTCCCTGGATACCAAAGTGTAAAAAATATACTCTTTGAATAATAGACTAAAATAGCTTTCTAATGAAATAGCAATATATTCAAATTAGTGTGTAAAAGTACTTCTAGTTTATAAAACTTTAAAAAGCATTTTGGAAGTCTTACATATATATATGCATACATATATACACTTAATAATCATATATATGCTGTTTTCTATGGTTAAGTAGACTACATCTAAGACTATAGCTAAAATTGCTCTTCAGAAGCCAGACACATGGCTTAACTGTCTTGCTGCAATGATCAATACATTTTTTTCCAGTCAGTAAACATTTCAGCATCTGTCATATTGGACAAAGCTTTTCCAGGATGCTCTAGTTCTGGCAAAGCATCTAAAAAGAATCAGCACACTGGAGGAACAAGGTTCAAGAAGAACAACTTTAGTTAAGGGATGAGACACAATCTATTAAATAAAAGATCTTCACTTATTCAAGTAATAAAAATTAGTAATTACGCCTTAAATTCAACACAAGCAACCAAGCACATAAGCAGGCCATCAATCACACCAATTAACTACAAGCTATGCAACCGATAAGCCTGGGATATAGTATACCTAACTAAGCAATAAAACCCCCAAAACATTTATAGAATACAAAAGCCACATGCCAGGCAATTAATAATAATAAAGCTTTGACCAAAGACTTGCTAGTTAAATCTCAGCCCTATTGCTTTTAACAATGTGCCTTTGCACTAAGCTACTTAACCTCTCTGTGTCTCGTATTATTCATCTATAAAATGAGAAAAACTCCTGGGTTTACTGAAAACTAAAACATTAAAATAAATTGTTTGCAATAGAGCCTGGTCCAGAATGAGCACTTAAGAAAATTTTAAAAAATCATATGTAGTTAGCTACTAGAAGTTAGTTAGAAAATATTTTATTCTTCTTTATTAGTTTTAATTATTATTAATTATTCATTGTCAAATTGCCACCTAATTGTGCTAAAATAAGGTATTTTAAACTTTTCTTCAATCATATCATTTCTGCAATTTGAAGAATCAAGAGATGTCTACCCTGTTCTGTGATTCTTCTTCTGGTTTGGTCTCAGCACACCCTTATATTACATTCTTTATTACCCTCAAAATAAAATACATATGTAATAAACTATCACATAATTTAATATACAGAAATATATACATACTAATATGTTCACTGAAAAATGAAAAGAAAGTGAATTATACTAAAATCATGTCGATTTTAACATATAATTCTTAGACTTTTATATACTGAAGACATAATGAAATAGACGTTTGGACTTCCATGTGAAATCACTGTGAACATGACCTCTACAGATGGAGGCTGACACCGATACAGGTGTGTAGTATTGTTGAGTCCAACACCAAAAGCCACACTTTCCTCTGTGATGTGATTTCTGTGCAAACTAAAGTATAATCTCTCTTTTCATAAGGTAGTTGTATAGCAAGAATTACTATAAAAAACTGGAATTAGCTTCTAGGTTCAGTTAATGACAAAATTTTTGCCTCGCATGAATTCTCAACGGGACATTGAGAAGTGTTCATTCGGAAGAACCCTAGGTGCTGCAGTACATAAAGCTTCCCTGGCCTCTACCAACGAAATGTTGGTGGCAGTCTCTCTTCGGTGATTACAAAAACCAAATGACCCTGCCGGTTTCCAAAATAACCCTAAGAATAGTGATTCTCAATTTATTTTTTAAAAAAGTTATTATTCGTGCCGCCCCTAAGGAGACTTTTAGACATTTTTATGTTAATCACACTCTCTCAAGTGTTACGTTAATGGCACAGACACACTGTGCCTTATACCTAAAATGTATGTGTTGTTTTTCACCCCACATGATCAAATGTTCTTCCTCTTGAGGGCATAGTTTTCCCATACGACAGTGAATGCCTGTCTTAAGGGGACTAGACAGCCTCCATTGAGAAACAAGGATTATGCTGAGAAACAGAATAGCTCATAGTGCCAGAGTCCTGTCCGGCATGCATGGCTGGGGGCTTCCGATCAGTAGCAGATGCCTCAGTCTCCTACTGTGTATGGTTGCAGCTCCCTTGAGACAGCAGTGAATAGAGAAATGTGAGAAGTCGTAAGTCTGTGTAGACACAAAACAAGAGCAGTTCTAAAGAGTCATAGTCAGATCATTTCAGTGTTTAATCCACTAAAGCTGCTCAAACTCCCCCAAGTTGCTTCCCATTCCATCCAGATTAAAATCTCAATCCCATATATTGGCCTATAAGGCCCTACATGACCGGCTGCCCCCCCACTGACTTCTGAACAAGCTGACTTCTGGGCGCTCTCCCATAATCACGCCAAGTATACGGTTAATATCAAACCCTTGGCATTTACTGTGCCCACTCTTTGGAACACTTTTCCTCTGATTCCTCTGACATATCACTACTCCCTCATTTCTTACAGATTTGCTAATTTGTTTAATGGATAAATATATACTGATTAAGCCCGTATTTAAAAATCAAAACTGATCATGCCATTCCAGCACAGACATGTTTACGTATCTGCCAGAATATTTTAAACTACTTATAAACTGAAAAATGACCACATATGTCACACTCCATAAAATTTCGTTAAAACATCAAGATTGTTTTAATAGGAAAAAAAAAACCTGATGCTTTCAGGTTGACAGAAGAGCATTGGCTCATTGCGTTGAGCATAAATGAAAGGTGTTTCATATTTTCTCACTTGTAGACATTTATATATATATGCATATAAATATAACTATGACATACACTGAGATTGTTCTTAATTCTTAAAATTGTGATAGAATTTTTATAGGTGTTTTCCAAACACAATCCAAAAATGACACTAAAGACTGACATTGCTGATTCACTCACACTAGACCCTTGTGTAGCAAAAGAGAACTCACAGTACTTAGGTTTATTGGGTGCACATTTACCTCTGGTTTTATATTTAATTACTCATTCAGAAAAGCTTGCTGTGTTCTGATCAGTCCTCCGAATTACGTCACCAAATGTAAATTTACTTCAAAATATGGTAAATGTGAGTTCTCAGCCAAACTATTAAATTAGAAAAACACTGCAATCAGCTAAAATAAATTCAAAGCTGTTTGCATTATTTCCTAGACATAAAAACTAGAGTGTTCAAATATTTTCCAAGTTTTTCTATCAATTTCCTGAGTCACTCCATAAAAGATACATATGTAACAACCCCCACAACACACACACACACTTACGCACACCAAGTTGCACATTTAACAAATGCTAATATAAGGGAAACATATGTTCTAATTGCATCATTTTTGGCAGATACATGACAAATTTTGCATATGGATTCCCAAAATTACCCTCCCATTTCAGATTCTTCTCTATGAAAGCATTTTACATTTCCCCCCATCACGCAAATCTGTGCACTTCCAATTTGAAGACTTCACTTTAAAAAACTAAATGCAAATTTTCATAACAAGACTAATTTTTAATTTTTCTCTTTACATATTGATAATAAGTTAGTTGTCAAGGATGATGGTTTGATTTGAAGTCTGTGTAATAGAATGTGACATGTCATTTATACAGAAAGATTTTCATATTGAGGAAAATGTCCATTCTAAATAATACATGTTCTAAATTCATAAGTGGATTATATTAGAAGGAGATATAAGGCTCTATTTGTTCTTTTTAAAAACCAGTATTGGAATTTTGATTAATTGGCTAATTGATGTACATATGTGTAAATGGATAGGTTTTATTAAATATGTCAATAATTTGGTAAAATCAATTATAAGATACCTTCTTATATTTCTCTAGGATTTTTGGACACATTCATCTGGAATAAATAATTTTAACTTTAGAAATTCATTTGATGTAAGAAGAGGAAACAGCACCATCAAAAATTACTAATTACTGAATATTTATTGACTTTGCAAAGCATATATAAAAACCAAGGCAATATCAATATATATCTATATATTGATATCTATATGTATACTCATATTTAAATTTGAGATAAAGAAAATTCAAATTGGGTTATTAGTTAAAAGTTGGCCATTTGGAAATTATTATCCTTTAATTCAGTAAACCAGAGTAGGTAAATTATTCCTAAGAATTACTGATTTTTTAAAAACATTAGCTCTAATTTCTCCAAGCTGTTTTTGGAATACCTTTCCAGCCATTCATTAGGTAATTCATTATTTATTTATTAAGGACCAGTATCTAAGATGTGTGGCTAATTTGGGTTTTAATATGAAGCTGCTACAGTTAGCTACAATTTAAAGGCCAAAATATGTAAGAATTGGTGCTCGGTCCTCCACGTTTTGCTGGTTGAAGCACTCAAAGTATTCTGAGGGTAGACATGATAAAAGCCAATTGGGTCCGCTTTTTCTTTCACGAAGAATATTTAATAATAAAGGAAGGAAAACTAAGTCCTTTGGGAATGGCTAATATCGCATACATGACTTTAGACGATGAAGAGGAAGCGATAGGCCTTCTTAAATTGGAAGCATTTTAATTAAGTTTCTGAAAGAGTTTAAATGACTTTGAATACTTCTGAACATCCAATATGCATCTGTAAACACAAATTTGTAAATGCAAAAGCAGAGCAATCATAAATCGGAGGTCAGTGTACTAGCTATGCTTCTTAATCATGAATGTCAGAAAAAAGAGAAGGATTATAAATAGAGGGACTCTGCCAATAAAAGCCAAAAAATCTTCAAAAATTTCTAATACTTAAAAATATATTATATACCAATGAAAATAAAGTGAACTCTTGGCAAAGACAAAGCACTGAAATTTCTCTAGGTTTCTTCAAGATTTTATCCTGATATTCATGAGATATTTAAGTGTTCTTTCAAGTTACTTTTCTGAGAGAAACAATACTTCGTGGTTATATATACAGCAGTGTGTGCACTTATGTAACATTGGTAACTGCTTACTAATTTATATTTGTTAAATGCATTTTGATTCTTTTTTATTTTTTCAATTACTTGATATATAAGCTAGTGTTCAGTGTGTTTTATATTAAGCTTTGAGAATATAAATCTCAAAATACAAAGTAATTTTCTCTGCACTTATCATGGTATCATATGATTTATGTGAGAATTAGAAAAAATAATAGATTTGTGATTCGATTTGAATTAGATTTTTTCAATTTGGAGATGATTTCTGATTCCATTAAAAATATATTCCCTAATCTTTTACCAAACGCCTGTTGGCAAAATGCACTTATTATTACAGACAATAATAGATACGTATCATCATTCTTTCGTTGCTATGTTTAAATTACATTACCCCATTGCATACTGTGAGGTGGATTCTGTATCAACAAAGTAATATGCTCTCAGGAAACAGCTATCTTCCTGTTGATAAATAATGCAGACAAGTATATGCAATAAATAAAGAGGCATTTTAAGGAGGAGCAAAACTTAATAATTACAGCACCAATAATGATAAGCACCCCTAACAAAGTCGCCGGGTATTTGAACACATGTGCTAACTCTTTATGGACACTGTGGTAAACCTTTACAACTTGTGTGAGAGAACATATTGCCATCTCCATTTAACAGATTAAAAATGAGACTCCGAGCTATCATGCCAGTTCTCGCCACACATGCATGGAAGACTTGGGTTTGGGTCTCAGTGTTTCTGCCTCCAGGGTGCCTACTCTTATAGTCTTCATATGACAGAATGCGTTTGAAACATATCGGAAACTTTTTAATTGTTTTCTCCACAATTAAATTTGAGGTTAGCTTGACCCATTACTTTTCACATAGAAATAATTTTGATGATGATTTCTATGAAGCCTTCATTTATAGAATAAGAAATTTCCTTAGCAGTGAATGGTGAAATTTCTGGTGGAGATTTCTGGTGGAACTCATCGTCTTTTTCCCCACAAACTTTTTTCAGTTTATCATAGAGAGCTACATTGCTACTCTCTGATAAACGGCTTCATTAAGTGATTCAGGATAATGGGCTGCCAAAGTGTCTTGAAATTATCCACTCATTCTCTCTTAATTCACTTCTCAAATATACAGTTTTGTATCACAAAAATCCTCCCACCCTCTGTTTCTGCTTTTCTCAGACAAGAAAAATGTTGTAACAAGGCTAGATATTTTAATGCTAGTAATGTTATGGATTCTTTTCTTTATGATAAAAATGAGAGCTGAACCAAGACTACACTACTGTTAAGCCTGCTCAACATTTTCTTGTATTAATTAAACAGCAAACTGACATATAGTGTAAAATCTTAATGGAGAAAGTGTTAAACAGATTCAAAGAAAAAAAGGTGGCTACTTGGGCAGGGAATTTGGACAAGTTATAGCAGTGATATATTCATCCCCATATTTTCTCAGACACACTGTTCTACATCATGATGCTGTTCAAAACTAACTGAGTTCTAACACATATAAATTTTTAACACTTCTGTCACCTAGGAACAATTTCAAATGGCAAATAATAGGTAGTTTCTAAGGACTAAAGAACAGTAAAATCTGACATTGTTCCTTTTTCAGAGACATTGTATTCTTAGGTGTGGTTTTACCCTACTTTTGGAGATAAATTTTTATGAGTTCAAATCTCTAATTTAAAAATCAAAGTCAACTGGAAAATAGTGATTTTCCAGAAATACACTACATAGTCAAATTTGTTGGATTACCTGAGTATCGTGAGAAAACCAAACAAAACAAAAGTAAAAAAAAAAACATGACATAGACTCCATTTCTTTCAGTTTTCTTTCAGTATGAATAATATGTTAGAATCAAAAAGTTATATTGGAAATAATGATAGAGGAGATGGTTGAAACCATCATGATGGCATCATTTGGAGCCATTTCTCTGTGGCAGCAGCTGGGATGAATGCTGAATTTACTTCAGTCAAGTTATGTTCATCCTATTAGATTACTCAGAGGCTCATAATATCTGTATGCATTTAATTTCTATCACTTTTATAAAAATAAAATCAAAGTTGCTGTTGCTTTTCACTGTTTTGAAATCATGCTTCTGTAGAGTTTTAACCTTTCAATATGGAATGATTGAGAATGGATTACCTGAAAATTTGCTTTTCTATTCATGTGCGTGACAGCTGAGTTCAGCTGTTTTCTTAAGCATCTATGGAACAGCTGAACACTTTCTCCTGGTTCCCAGATTTGAAGCTAGGGAACTTGAGGCAACAAAGTTACAATGGAATGTATATGATCAAGGCATTTACTTTTCCTTCATCTGCTGCAGCTTTAAGTTGTTTGTGGGACAGTCGTGGGTAAAAATCATCTATGCCTCCTGTCCTTTGTACATATGGGTATATATATCAACACACCCATATCCACCATAATTGCCTATTAGAGAACATTTGCAGTACCAAATAGGTAAGCTCCAAATCCTAATCTCGGTCTTAGAATCTGAACTAACTCTTAAGTTCTTATCTGTCATCTGGCATTTGTATTCACCCTGAAACAACAAGCATAGCAATGTGAAGAAATGGAAGAAAACAAAGTTGCTTTTATGTGTTAGGAGCAGATAAGATGATTTGGTGTCATACACTGAAGGCCACTCATGTTCTGCCATCAGTGAAACCTGGTTTTCTGAACAATCAAGCACTGACCAAATGGAAAGAGACATAGGAAGAGTAAGCCTGTGTTGCTTTAGTGCAAAGGACAGTGTTACTATGATAATAATTTCATTGTCTATGAAGCATATACTTATCATGACCATTAAAAAACTAGATTATAATTAAATTATTGGAATTTTAAAAATATTAATTTAGCAAATATTCTAAGCTACAGCTGGAATGTATTTTATTTTACAGAAAGGGAGTAACAAATAGATATGTGAATCCAATTCATTTTTAAGCTCTTTTCTTGTGATAACAATTACAAAGTTTCTCTGGACGTTCCTTGTATTAAAAAATAATAGTTTTAATATTCTAGCTATTCTTTTTTGCCTTGAATTGAACTCACTGCCCCATTGAAATTATGTTTTTTAAAAAAATTCAACTAGATAATTTACAAATATTAATATTATAAACATTGTTTCTTCCCAAAATATTACACCACAAATGATTATGGGCATGCGACACTATAACATTATTCATAAAAGGAAATATGGAACACTTTCCAGAGTTTTGCTGTGTGATGTCCTATGTAGTTTTAAAGTGTAATGATATGGAGACAGTCCTCTCTGGTTCTATGAGCGTTTCTAAAGCAATGCCTAAGATCTCTACCCTTCTGACCTCCACTTGTGCTCAGATGATAGCAAAATAAATATTTGTTCTACCAAGAGGTCAGTGACAATTGGATGTGATGACATGCATTTCTGCTCTTTCATCTGCAGGGAAGATCATTATGCTTTCCCTGACACGGCCCGATCACCTCTGTGGCAGCTCACGGACAAATCCTGTCAACTTGTCGTGTTTCCCGGGCGTCTGTATTAGACTGTGAACTTCAGGCTGTGTTGTAGTGTATCCTGGTTACTAATCTTTGCCTGCAGGTAATTCTTTACTTTTTATTTTACTTCACCATGAATCAATTGATTTTGGGTATTGACCCCATTATCTGATCAACATTACGAGAATATTTTCTCACTGGATAAAAAAGGTATGAGAAATAATAATGACACTTGCTTTTGTAACTTTATATTGTGGATCAAATCCATATACTATTTTAACCTAGTGGATGTCATGTTTCTTTGCAAAGGAGATTTCTAAAAAATACATAAAATATGGTAGGTTGGGAAAGGGAGGAAAACACAAAGAATAAAGGATGAAACAAATTGTTTTCAATAAAAAATGTATAAGGAAATAAATGGCCCCTAGATTTTCAAAACTAGTACTGTTAAAGAAGAGGAAGAAACTGCTCGCAGCATGACGTTCTTGCAGAACTGTGTAGTGTATGATTTTGCTGATAAAATGGCAAAATGAAACACAAAATTGGAAAAAATAGCAATGGTAGTTATTTTTTTCATCTTTAAAATTTTATTTCAAAGTATTTCAGGGCATCTCTGAAGAAACTTTCCTGAATAATTCTTATATTTCAAAAAGTTCTGCAAGAAACACTTGACCTTTGGCCAGTGAGAGCAGAAAAGGAGGAGACTGTTGGAGATAACCATAGAGGATTCATTTGAGAATGTTGAGCTGTGATGCTTAAAAAATAAAACTTCAAGCCTGGGAACACAGTGGAACACAATCTCAGAAAGAAAAAAAAAATTCACCAGGCATGATGGTACATGTTTGTAGTCCCATAGTCCCAGCTACCCAGGAGGCTGAGGTGAGATCTCTTGAGCCTGGAGGTCAATGCTACAGTGAGCTGTGGTGGCGCCACTGCACTCCAGCCTGGGTGACAGAGAGATTCTGTCCCAAAAAAAGATAATAATAATAATAATAATAATAATAATAATAATAATATCAACAAAAAAATGCATCCTGGCATATTTATGGGGGGATTTCTTCCCCCCAAAAGCTAGAAGTTTTGTCAGTCCTATAGGGAAGAGATGCACTGTGTGTGTGTGTGTGTGTGTGTGTGTGTGTATGTGTGTGTGTGTTTGGGGGGTGTTGGTAGTGGGCTACATAAATGAATAGAACAGCCTAAACATAAGGTGTTTCAGCCACTGAAAGTTATTCCTGGAAAGATGTGTGTTAGGTTTGCAAGTTCAAGTGCAAGAATACACTTTACTTTTGGAGCATTTACATACAGGTCCTGGAAATTTCCTGATTAGAGTTTTGTTAATGTGAACCAATTCTTTTTTCTTTATATATAATTCTTTTATTTTCCTTTCCACATAGTTGTAAAGAATTTAGTCTTCCAATCTGATAGGGAAGTAGAAACATGGAATTACCAACACATTTCTTTTTCCTTATTTTTTTATTTTTTTGAGACAGAGTCTGGCTCTGTTGCCCAGGCTAGTGTGCAGTGGCACAATCTTAGCTCACTGTAACCTCCGCCTCCCTGGTTCAAGCGATTCTCCTGCCTCAGCCTCCCGAGTAGCAGGGATTACAGGCGCCAGCTACACTATTTTTTTTTCTTTGTATTTTTAATAGAGATGGGATTTCACCATGTTAGTCAGACTGGTCTCGAACTCCTGACCTCAGGTAATCCACCCGCCTTGGCCTCCCAAAGTGCTAGGATTACAGGCCTGAGCCACTGCTCCCAGTCACCAACATATATGTTAAAATTTGACATTGCAGAATAGAAGACATTGTGGATGTTTATACCCCTCAAATAGCCATTCAGAGGTAGCAATAAATGGATGGTGTACATGAACTCACAGTCTCGGGGCCTTGTCTTGTGAAAGAATACCAGAAACTTTATTTTCCGATAATGTAATCTTGTGTATAATACAATTCTGCCTCTATAAACATTGCAAAAAGAATACATATAGAAATCTATGACATTTCCTGAAGAATACATACTGCTTCCTTTAAGTTATCTTTAAGTCTTTATTGCTTACTTTAATTCAGACAATAATTTTCTTTCTGTGTTCTCCCCTGCTTAAGCCCTTATTTAACAGGTGTTATTTTAGTGGTTATGAGCCCTTTTCTTAGTAGATTCTTTTTTCTACAGGTGTTGTTTTCTTAGTTTCTAAATATGTTTGTTTAGAAAAGACAGAAGTTTTAATGATTTCTTATTCATAACTATTTTATAAATGAATGAAGTAAGTTGGTATTGGTTACAATCTCTGATTTATTGTTAAATTATTATATATTACTATACACCTTAAAATCGAGGATGATAAAATAAGCACATTTTACAAACCAAAATGAAATAACATAATTTGATAATTTGATGCATACTGAAATCACTCTACTTCTGGAAACAATGGTCTCTTCTAAGTCTTATTTTTCTTACCATATGATTGTGTGGGTTCTATAAACTAGACACTTACTTTTTCTTTACAAAATTAAATAAATCTAAAGGTTCAATTCTATATTATGTCCATGGTCCAGTATTTTAATTAGATTAAATGTCTACCATAAAAAATTGTTTATTAAAAAATTGGGTTAGCCGGGTGTGGTGGTGCATGCCTGTAATCCCAGCTACTCGGGAGGCTGAGAGGCAGGTAATTCGTTTGAACCTGCAGTGAGCTGAGATCGCACCATTGCACTCCAGTCTGGGCAACAAGACCAAAAACTCCGTCTTAAAAAAAAAAAAAAAAATTGGGAGAAACCTCCAAAAGAATGCGAAAATAAGCAGAGATTAGATATAAGCTCAATACTGAAGGAACAGTTTTCTTTATTTGGTGCCTATCCTTTTAATTGAATTTCTCTTTATATATTATTTAATGAATATTCATTGAATAAATGTATTTTTTCAGAATTTTTACTAGAGCTGGGGAAAGAAACAATAACAAAATAGACACATTTCCTGTCTTCTTGGAGTTTATATTTTATTAGTGCAGAAATAAACATATAAATAAATATATGATATAAAGTTAGATACTGGTAACTGCTATAAAAACAGGATTGGAAAATTGAGAGTGATATGGTGTGCAGTTCTTTTTAACCTGAGAAGGTCTTTATCAGTTCTTGTCTTTGAATCCTACTACATATAAATCTGCACAACCTGTCTTTTCCCACCAGGTGTTATATTTTAAGCTGTTTTCTATGCCACCATTTTTTGAACCTTGCTTGCAATGATAGAAGACAATGAAGTTTTAAAGGGTCTACTATACTTACGTATTTTTCTGTATTTTAGAATCATAGACTTTCTTTTCAATCACAAATATTTCAATGGATATATTTATACATAAATGTTTTCCAAGAGTGAAACCATATTCAATAGCTTTCATATATTCAAAAATAACTTACTTAAATGATATACCAACTTCTTGATTGGTACTTTGATTGGTATTTTGAAATGCCCATTTATTCAAGAAAATACACATTGAGTTTCTATGATGTGTCAGGCATTCTAGGTTATGTTGAAAATGATATAAAAAGTCTCCTCCATGAGTTCACAATTTTAAGAAACAGGAAGAACTATAAATAGATGCAAAAAGTTGAATAAACATGAGAATAAATTGGTAAGCTCTAGTTATGGAAAACATGTAAGAAAATGAAATATTTGAAGACATTAAATTGTCTCAAGAACATAAATGCCATCCATTTTGAAGTGGAAGGTTGTCTTTAACGACCAATGAAATATTTTTTATACATTCAGAAGTCCATGAATAGAATGTGACCAAAAAAAAAATTATAAAGTCTCTGATATAGGCAAAAAAATATATACATTCCCATAGGCATTCAGGTCTATACCAAAAGCTGTAACTTGATATTCTTTGGAAATTAAAATTTTATTGAGGTTTTTTACTTTGGCTTTTATTACTACTATTTTAATAATATTAAACAACTCTCCATTCATTAGGAAATTGAAGATCTCTCTATTTCACAAATTCCCCCAAAAGAATATCTGATAAGTTGAATATGAGCTGTCCATCATAACTTCCTCATTTTGGAGAATCAATTTTCTGTGTCTCAGCAAAAATTATCTTAGTTGGGAATGTCTCAGTAAATTGCCTCAGCTTTTCTCACTGAAACTCTTCATTGCAAATGTCTGCACCCATGACTCAATTTTGTGTTTCCCAAAGATTTATTTGAATGGGAAAGGGTCAAAACCCATGAGTTTAAGTTCCTGCACTGCTCCCTATTCTGCTGTTTCTTTGGCATTGGAGACCACCACAGAAATCATTATATAGGGTATCTTATAGCTCAGTCACCTCTTAGAAAGTCAGTTCATTTAAAAACATAAAATTGAATTTCTACATTAAGAACAACTGGTTTATCACAATTGCTGCATTCTTACCATCTCATCTCCACCTTCAACTTTTTTCCAAGCATTATTTGCATATGTGTGTGTGTGTGTGTGTGTGTGTGTGTGTGTGTGTGTATTCATTTTGAAACTTTTAAAACTATGGCCCCTAAGCTTACTGAGAAACTGAGGTATGGGATTTCCCACAGCAGGATAGTTCACTGAGGAAGTTTTGTGCAGTAGAAAGAACACTGAATTAGGAGTCTAAAAACTTTGATTATAGGACTGTGTTTGTAAATTATTAACTGAGTGAATGTTTCTGATCAAGTCATTTAATTTTTTAGCATATCAGTTTCCTCATCCTTAAATGGAAGTGGTTATGTCCATCCTTGCAATAATGGGATTACTATAGATGTATTTTCATATAATGGACATAAAATAGACTTTCAGGCAAAACAAGCAAAAAGTTATAATAAATTGTATGTACTACAGTGATTAGATTCAAGTGCAAGGAGTGGGATAAATCTAATCGATATTGGACTTTGGAGGATCATGAATTCCTTCTTCAGTACTCTCCAAGAGGGACAAAGATTCAGAATTTATGCTAAAACAAAAACAAAACAAAACAAAAACAACAAAAAACATCGAGGCAACCTGTATGTCCAGAGAAAATATGGTCAGTAAGACCAGTCATTTGTTTTAGAATGGTGTAAGTCTCAGACCTATAGACATGCCTTTTCTGAATCATAAGAAGGAGAAAAAAGAGAATAAATGAGAGAGAGAGAGAAAGAAAAAGAAAGGAAAGAAAGGAAGAAAAAGAGAAAGAAAGGAAAGAAAGGAGAGAAAGGACAGAAAGGAGAGAAAGGAAAGAAGGAAGGAAGGAAAGGAAGGAAGGAAGGAAGGAAGGAAGGAAGGAAGGAAGGGAGGGAGGGAGGGAGGGAGGGAAGGAAAGCAATAGAGGGATAATGGTCCAGTAATAATTTGGTCCTGGGAAATTCGGTTGGAAGCAGAGCAAATGAAATCTCTAATTGTTCCAGCTTGCACTGCTTGCAGTCCCCATTGATATCTCCACCATGACTTTCCAACTGCCACTCAAATCAGTAAAGCAGAACACGAAATAGGCCAAAGAATGATTAAAACTAAAGTCATAAGATTAGCGAATAGCTTCAAGGTACTTTGAATCTTCTTCTTTCACTGGAGGAATTTCCAGTAAAAAGTTTATTGGCATGCCTTTTCTGAACATTCAGCAACATTTTAAGAGGAGCATTTCCTCTCTCCAAACTGATTCCTAGGTCCATTTCTATGTCTCTTTTTGAAGATAAATATATATAGATATAGGGCTTCTAAAGTTCTACTTTTAAAGTTCTAGGCTTTACACATGCACACGTGCACACACACACACACACACACACACTTCCACCTGTGATGACCTATAGGATGATAAACCGTAGAAAAGACATTGACTATTCTTGCCAGTTAGTTCAGAGGCAGGCAAACATCAAATTCGTAGTCCTGTCCTGTAACACATGAGACATATTCAGTCCTAAAGACTAAAATAGTAGTTTACAAATGTTTCTTAAAAACACAGACGTATCTAATGATCAAATTGTGGCGGTATTGCAGTTCCACACAGAATGAATAAACGTTAGTGACTCTAGACAGTAATATATTTATCAACCACCAATTGTAAAGTATCAACTTTTAAGTTATTCTAATGAGTCTCTGTAATATTTGCTGTTTCTAATTTTATTTTCTTGTTACCCTCAGAACAAAGTGCTAAGATGCAATGAATATTATTACATATCTAGCATATGAATATCAACAAATTTTAGCAACATATTTGAACTTCATGTTAAATTACACACATGGCCTTTGGATCTGTCTGCTCAAAGTCTTTACAAGTCCCAGGAATTTTAAGAGTTAACCAGAAAAAGCCAAACAAAACTCTTGCAATAACATCCAGAACAATATTGCAGATGTGTGGAGCTTACCGAATGTGGAGCCCATTTATTTTGCATGCACATTTAATGTGCAAAATTATTTTTAAGTTCTAAAGCAACCTCTTGGAAATGCTAAGAACTGCAAAGCTACGTAGACCCTGATGCATTCCCAAATATAATGAAGACAAAAAAGAAATGCACCAAGAATTAAAAACCCTGGTTACTCACGATTCTTTTCACCTTTCCACCTTGACCCAGCTTTCGTTCTGCCCGAGACACCCACAGGAGAAGTTATCTCAGCCACGGAGAGCAGCAGCATCAGTAACAGCACAGCCATGCCAGGTAAAAATAACCTCTATTGAGAGTTCTGTCACAGACGAACCTGAAGGTTCTTATTGGGAATAGAAACCTGGAGCCAATCCTGTCATTTTATTCAGCAGAAATGCAAAGATGCTGTTTTTCCCATAAATTTTTAAAAAGCAGGTATGTTCTCATCAAGGCTTCTATTTGAATTATGCAGGAAACGTTCAAAAAATTAGAAGAGATGTAATACCTTCCTTTATATATAAGCACAAATGCTAGGAGAGATAAGCTGACAGTTTTCTCTGGTCTTTCTGCAGCTACTAGTTCCTAACCTGCTCCCGCCGTCTCTCACTTCTTCCATGTGTTTGTCAACATTTCTCATAACATGATAATAAGGAAAAGCTGTGATTTCAGCATTTTCCCATCTATCCATTCTGTAGCACAGATTATAGTACTTGACAAAATGGAATATTTAATTTTGGCACTGCAAACACACCTCACTTCATTTTAAACAGAGGTGGTTGTTAAGGAAAGAAAAAAATCCCACTTGTTCACAGAGCTCTAACATCTTGGAGAAAGGATTAGATGTATAAATATCTGCTGCGAAGACATGACAAAAATGCCTCTGGAAAAGGGGGTGGTAAACAATCATCTTTCTTGCTTAGCTTGTACTGTGGGATTTCTGTATTCAGAGAATACTGTATAAAGACAGTATGCCAAAAATATTCCAAATTCATGAAGCAGGAAAAATGTAATGTACACTGCACATTCAAGGATCATCTGCAATGCATCATAAACACTGCTTTGCCTTGTAAATACATGTTGGTATATTCCATCTCTCCTGTTTTCTGGAGAATGATTTTATTGCTTCATGAGCTGATATCTTTTTTTTTGGAAATCAGAATTATCTGCTTTACAATGAAGTCTGCTTTCCATGGGCAAATGGAAATATTGTATTGATTATATTGAAACTATAGTAGAACAACATTAGTTCACCTTCTGTTTGGCACCAAATTTATTAATTTTTTAATAAAATATTGTTATGCTTCCAAGAACATTATCGAACAATAATATATATATATATTCCTTTTAACAAGCACATAAAGTTATTTTCAGATATTACTAAACACATAATGTTCTACAACCTGAGCTATTTCTACACTTAAAGAGCTCACATGGCTGCCAAATTATCTTTAAAAAACACGTAACTGATAACACGCTATTTACTGTTAGCTCCCTGTTCTGCAGCAGAGTGAAAATAAAGTAAGGTCAAGAGGCAGATAGGTAGAATAAATGAGTGAAACAGGCTGGGTATAAGGCAAGAGGGATAGGTGGGGATAGTGGCCAGGTGCAGAGAATGCTCTGTGAAAAGAGTAAGTTCAAGAGCCAAACAGATAGCATAAATGAGTGAAACAGGCTGGGTACAAGGCAAGAGGGATAGGAGGAGATTGTAGTCAGGTGCAGAGAAAACTCTGTGAATGGTGGCAGCTGCCAGTAGACTTCAGATGAATGTTACCATATGGGTTACAGATTCAGGATTGCTAGATGTTTCAATTTCAAGGAGAAGCTAGAAATTGCTATTATTATGAGAAATCTCTTAATTTTTAAGGCAAAAAGAACACATTTTCAAGCTTCTTAACTAGGCATAAAAGGAAGACCATTCCATTCTGAATATGTTTCCAACTTATTTTTTGCCAAATTCTTGATTAAAAATATACTTTAAATGCTTATACCTGATAATTTATTAATGGCAAAGACCCATAAAGTGAGCTTAATGGGAGAGATATGTATAAAGAATTTTTTTTCTGCCACGATAAATTCAATGAAAATCTATATACTGTTTTATGAAATCAGAGAGGAGAAAATATCTGATGACCCAAGGGCATCAGGGAAGGCTTTTTATTTTTCTTCATTCCTTCTAGGAGCCGTAAAACCTCATCATACCAAGAAACTTTCCACTTTCCAAAAAAGCATGAACTTCCAGTCTGTCAGAACTTTTTATTTACTTTCTCCTTGAAATACCTTTTTTCCAATCCCTTCTTTACATACTCCTAATAATGTATAATAGCTGAAGAGAAGTTTATCTTCTCAGAGTTTCCCAGGAGTTATCATTAATTTTTCCTAGGACTTACTCACCTGGAAGTAGAGAACTTCACACATTATATGAAGAGTCTCTCTGTCTCTCTGTCTCTCTGTCTCTCTCTCTCTCTCTCTCCTCTTTCTCTTTCTGTGCATGTGTATGTGTGTGTGTATCTTCAATACTAGGTATACAGCTCATTGTGGGCTTTGCTTTATTATATTTTCTTTATATTCCTGAATTCAGTTATGATTGCTGTACATGAAAGAAAATTGTCAAAAGTTTGTTGAATTGATGGTACATTTTACTGTTATGGATATTAATTTGAGTTGATACATTTTAACATTAAAATATGACTCTTTAAAGCAACCAGGATAACTTCTTTCATCCTCTGGGTAAATATTTATTTATATGTTGTCCTTTGTTTTCCTTGGTAATTAGTATTAGAAGATGTTATAGATAAATTAAAAAACAACCTCATTACATTTATTCCTTTGTAGTGTGAGACAATCATAATCACCAAATAAAAGCAACACTTTAGTCTTCTATAATCCATGCTACACTAGTAAAACTCAAAGCTTATATTCAGTATTAATTTTAGGTCATAAGTATTGAGAGATTATAAAGAGAGAGCCGTTATAAATATGGGAAGCTGGATCTAGAAACACATTCTAAGACAAGCTTTCAAATCTGCAATTTTTAACATAAAGTACTGAAGATTATCAGCAGATGGGTATAGTCTGATCTAAAATTATGAATTGGTTCAAAGCCAGTTATTTGGCAGTCACATCCGAAATTGCACATGTCCAGAGCTATTTCAACTTAAAACATTAAGCAGGCAAACTGCATTTCTGCACCGTCTCTTCCTTCTTGTTCCAAGTGGTTGTCCCACTTGGCTGCGCAAACTCACTCTGGTCTGAGCCCATGGAGTTGAGCAATCACATTCTTCCTAAGTGAAACTGATCAGTACCATCATGTCACCAACCACATAAATACAGCCTGACTCATGGAAGTTAATGTAAGTAGTTGAAAGCCTTATGTCATTCATTCATTCAACAAATGTTTTCTGAGCACCTAACATGTGCATCTGTATACCATATTTTGTAGAACAATGGCGAGGAATTACAGTGAAATGATAGATGTAGTCCCTGCCTTCATAAAGCTGATATTCTAGTGAGTTGAAACGGACACTATATAATAACATCTTACTTTTAAACACATACTTTTAAATTGCATCTGTAATAAAGTTAAAGAGAAGATTTCCAGAGATTATAACCACGGGACTGAATTTAAAAGTTCTTTGAGAAAGTGATGCATAAGCAGAGAAAGGAAGAATAAATAAGTACATGTGGGGCAAAAGCAGGAAAAGCAGAAAATGGGAGTAGTCAGACAGGAAGCTTATACAAAAATTCCTTAGGCATAAAAGAGCTTGTCACATATTAGGATGAAAGAATAGCTAGAAATATGGGCAGAGACCTTTTCAGTTCAGGCCGTGGAAACTATGTTAAGAATTCTGAACTTCATTCTGTGGTTTTAAGAAGAAGCAGATTTTTGCATTAAAAGGTTACTCTTCTTTCAATAGAAAGAATAAGTTAGAAAGTGTCAAAGTGGAAGCAGAAAGACCAGTTAGAAGATCATCTGATTAGTTAGGTGAAAAATGTATCCTGGCAATGATAGAAATAAAGAAAAGAAGTGGAAAATGAATAGATTAGAAACATTTTCTGGAGGCAGAAGCAATGATGTTGGTTGGTAAATTACACATAGAAAGTGAGTTAAAAGGGGTTTTAAGGTTGCAGCTAGGTTTCTGGGATAAACATTTATCTTAAGGTAGAAATATTTAAGCAAATTTGGAGATCAAGGATGAAAAGAACTTAATGTTCCTGTCATTGGTAAATAACTCAAAAATGTCACTATCACTTCAGACTAGATAGAGAAGGAATGCTGAGTGTTGGGTGAAAACAAACACAGACCAATACAAAAGATAACACTTCAAATCTAGTAAGAATCAGCCTATTTGTCTACATTCTTATATAAAGAATATTTGAATTAAATAGAACCACAATGGCTACAAAATGGTAAATGTATTTACAGAGGTAAGAGTTGTTAACTAGAAAACTCGTTAAGGACTATTGCAGCAGTCCAGGCAAGAGATGATAAATGACTTAGAATTATCGTAAAGATGGAAAGAAGTATGGATATGAAGAGGTAATATTGGGCAGGGTGCTGTGTCTCATGCCTGTAATCCTGGCACTTTGAGGCTGAGGCAGGAGGAAAGCTTGAGACTAGGAGTTCAAAAGCAGCCTGGGCAACATAGTAAAACCCCATCTCTACAAAAAAAATACAAAAAAAAAAAAAAAAAAAATTAACCAGGTGTGAGGGCACACACCTGTAGCCCCAGCTACTAGGGAGGCTGATATGGGACGATAGTTTGAGCCCCAGGAGTTCAAGGCTGCAGTGAGCCATGATCATGCCACTGCGCTCCAGCCTGGGTGACAGAGTGAAACACTGTCAAAAAAAAAAAAAGAAAGGAGTAAAATTGACAAACTTGGTGTTGTTTTGGTTGGAAAATATGCAACCGTAGCTGTTACTTACAGACAGTAATGCTCATCCATGTGTACCACTAGTTGTTACTTCTTGATGTGAGGCATCTCCATACAATATTTTGTAGAATAATGTACTTGTCTGGAATACAATAGTCTGAGCATAACTACAGATGTTAAAAGGACAAATTTATGCCTACGGCACTTTGCAAGAGGCTTACACAAACATTGCCTCCATTAATCCTGCAATCAGTTTTGTGAAGTTAGGCTGATCATTCATACTTTCTCAGTTAAAACAGTAAGAATAACAAACAAACTCTGATGTTTGAGAGGATAAAATACTTTTCCAACATCAAATATCTAGATTAACAAAATAGCGGAACTCTCATGGTGGTTTTAAAATATTTCCACAAATATGTTGATACTCCTTCCTTCAAGAAGTGGATCTTAATTTCCATCTTCTTGAATGTGGATAAGAGGGTGGAAATGATGGTGTGATTCTAAGACCAGATTGTAAAAGACATTGGGATTTTCTTTCTGCTCTCATTCTCTCTTTTTGATCATTCACCCTGGGGAAGCCAGCCACCATATTATTGAGAAATCTGTTGCAGCCTGTGGAGAGACTCACAGAGCAAGAAACTGAGGTTTAGTCCACTAACCAGCAGGGAACTGAGGTTTGCTAGCAATCATGGGAGTCAGTGGATGGACGAAGACGACTACAGACCTGGCTTACAGCTTGACCACAACTTTAATGAAAGACCCTGAGCCAGGACCTCTTAGCTAAGCTACTTCTAGATTCCGGATCCTCTGAAACTATGAGATAATAGATATTTGTTGTTTTAAGCTGCTGAACTTTGAGGGTAAAATGTATTACACAGCATTAGATAACTGCTATAGTCTGGATCCCAAGTAACTACTTATTCTCTTTTCATCCCAACTACTTCCAAAATCATGGTTATAATTCCCACATCAGCTGGAGGCCATGACTGCAATTATAACTTTAATCAACATCACTGTAGAATCTCTTTTACATCAGTGAGGCCAAGTAAAAATGTATTATGATGGGGGACACCAATTTGCACAATTGCATTATAATCAATCCTATAGATTTGTTGTGTTGGATTAGAGAAGTGTTTTTGAGTGAGACATTTAGCTCCCAGCTCAGACAGTTCTTAATACTTCCTGATTTTCTATTCCAGCCAGATGGTTATGCATGTTTAAGTTATAGTTTTGGTTTTAGAATGTCTTATAACCAGATTATTACAAAAGTGCCATCACTATCTCATATAAAATTGCCTCTTCACAAAGTATATAATCCTATGAAGCCCTTAGCACAGCACTGGACACATTGTAGACCCTCAAGCAATATACAAGTGATTCGCTGATATGATATTCACCTAGAAAGAACATCAGCATGGTGGAATAAACACTCTGAAACGTGTTTTCTTGTGTTTTACAGTTTTTACTCTCTCTAAGAAGCTTTGTATTCATCTCTGGTGCCTGTACTGGCACTGGTGCATTGCTTTTTATGGCTTATCAAACAGAATTTCCCACTCCTTAGAAGCCTTCCATTGATTGTTATTTTGATATCGTATTAGTGTAATCAATAGTATTATAACTCATTAGAGATGAACAAGAACTTCAATCTCAATTGCAATTACTTTTCTATCTCCCAAATTGGATTCAGCAGATTTGATGTACAAAGATATATGTGGCCTGAAAATAATTTTGTAAAAATGAATTTATTGTGCCCCTAATGCCATGATCAATGAAAAAATCTTCAGCCATGATTTCCTCCCACTCTTTCCACCATTAATTAGAGTAGCTATTTATATATAGTCTAATAATTATTTAATTAGATGAATAAATTAACAAGCAAAAATAAAGAAAACTGTTTTATGCAAATAACATTAACACTGTTTATTTAAATTGGGCACCAAGGTGTGAAATAGGTACCAGCAGGCACAAAATTATTTTAGTAACTATGCAAGAGAAAGATAAACACATACATAGATGGATAGCCGAATTAAAACACTGTGTTGAGGGCTAAACAGATACTAGAGAAAACCATGCCCATAAATTCGTGATCATGCTGATCAGATAGCAAGAAAACTTCGAAAGATAAATAAAATACAAATAAATCAGATTCTAAAAAATTAAATACTTAATTCTAAGAGGGTTTGGGGGATGCATTAGATCAGAGGTGTGCGAGAAGTTCTGATTCAAGTGGAACTCAAAGTCCGCATTTGTCAAGGATGAATGATGACTGGCGTTAGGATATTCAGTCCAGGGTGAAAAGATCAGGAAAAAGACCTACACGTGCATTTGCAAGGCCGTGTCCAGAGGGCCATATGTGGCTAGATCAGACAGTATTTGTAGAAAAATCTGTAGTGAAAGATAAGTTAGTTTTACATAACGCAGGACAGTGATTTTAGGGGTATGGAGTTGAGTCGAAGAGTAATGGGAAAATGGTACAAGTTTTGAGCAAGTTTGAGAGAGAGGGAGAAACCAGCCACTATAATAAATAGAAAGAACGGTACAGCATCAGCAAATTGATGGCTGCTTAATGCTTAGTTAGGCAAAGAAGATGATCCCTGGTCATGTATTTAATTAGCCCGTCTTATACACTGGAGTCACTCCAGCTGGAGTATCACAAGTGTCCTTCCCTTGAGTATGATATACTCCACCCTCCAGAAAGTGGTGAGTCAGGTTTTCAAGCAGAGGCTTGGGTTGTGTCTATGTAAAAGAAAAGCTCCACATTTGACATGTTGAGAAACTAAAGGGTGGTGCTGGCTCAGCTTGTAACTAGTGAAAACCACTCTGAGGATGGCTCCCTGTTCTTCCTGCATGCAGAATTCTCCTTAATGTGAAAAAGCCTTATTGTGAATTCTAAGTCTAATTTACTACACGAAGATGCTATGAGAGGGTTTGGGCCCACTGACAATAAGCATTGATGTTCACCCTGCCACTTCCCTGAGAAAGTAATTTGAAAAGGAGACTGCAGAGATTTAATACATAGGAGTCTCATAAACAAACCATAGTCACAAACCATAAGCCATAAGCAAAGTATATCTAGCCTTTGGGTTTGAATATTACTCATTTAGATTTTTATTAAAGAGAGTAATTTTAAGGAAAACTAACTCTTTGAAGATTAACATTTGGAATCTGACCTTAACATCATTTCATAAGGTAGAAATATGTACATAAGGTATGCATATGATATACAGTGTCTCTAAGAATTTTATTTCTTATCTATGAAATTTACTTCTGATTCTCTAATAAGCTATTGGAAAACCTGATAGCATTAACAGAAAATGAAGTCTTTTGCTAGGACTTAAATAGAAATAACTGTGATGCTAGAAAATGCTACTTTGTCTAACAGAGAATTTTATTTAATCCATTTTATGAGTATCATTATATTCCTACCTGAACAGGTGTTTCAGAATTCATGAGATTCTGCATTTTTAGAACAGTAAAAGTCAAATACCTAATTTTATCATTGACAGGAAAAATTAAAACGTTTATATACAGAGGAATAACAAATAACCAATATTTGTGAAAAAAAGAATGCTTTATTCAATTTAATTTTCTGGTTAAATGAGAGTGAACTAGATCATCTTGAATCCATCATAGTACAACCTTCCTCCAATACATTTCTTACCAATGAATATATAGTCTACCATGTCAAATTTAGTGTTTCATTAATAAATGTGGCTTTTGGGATATCTGAATCTCATCAATGTTATTTTCTAGGACGGTGAGTGTGACCATTGATCAGGATAACACATCCCTGTGAAAGGTTTAAGGTAATGTTTGCAAAGGTGACTGTAATAGCTCCTGTCATCCCAAATGCCCATTTATGTGGGACTTTGGCGATTCTCCCATGAAGAGGCAGAGGCTCTTTCAACACTGCTGGAATCTGAGTTAGCTTTATTATTCATTTTGACCAACAGAGTGCAGTGAAAGCAATGCACCTGACTTTGAGGTTGAATCTTAAAAGAACCTATTAAAAATTAAAAAATAACAGATGCTGGTGAGGTTGCAGAGCAAAGGGAATGCTTAGTGATGAGAATGTAAATAAGTTCAGCCACTGTAGAAAGCAATGGACAATTTCTCAAAGAACTTAAAACAGTTACCATTTGACCCAGAAATCTCATGACTGAGTATATGTCCAAAAGAATACAAATTATTCTACCATGAGGACACATGCATGCTTATATTAATAACCGCACTTTTCAAAAGAGCAAAGAAATGGAATCAATCTAAATGTCCCTCACTGGTAGGCTGGATAAACAAAATGTGGTACATATACACCATGGAATACTATGCACCCATAAAAAAGATCCATCTATGTTGTCCTTTGCAACAACATAGATGGACCTGGAAGCTACTGTCCTTAGAAAAGTAATGCAGAAATAGAAAATGAAATACAGCATGTTCTCACTTATAAGTGAGAGCTTTACACTGAGTACATATGAACACAAAGAAGGGAACAGTAAACACTGGGACCTAATCGAGGTTGGAGGGTAGGAGGAGGAGGAGAATTTAAAAATTACTTATCAGGTACTATGCTTACTAGCTGTGCAATAAAATAATCTGTACAATAAACCCCCGTGACACACAACTTATCTATATAACAAACCTGCACATGTACAATCATTCTAAAATAAAAGTTAAAAAAAAAAAGAGAGAGAGAGAGAGAGAGACCTAACAGCATCTGCTTTTGCTGTCATGGAAATCTGCCCAGAGACTGCCACAAAAGGAATCTGTTATATACTAGTGCAGGGTGAGAGGCCATGTGGAGAAGAATGCAGGCACAGGAGCTGATAGCACCAGGTGCCAGATGTGAGCAAAGCAACAATGGACTTTCCAACCCAAATCATAGCAGCAGTCTGTTTTCTGCAATAGGACTACTTAGCTCAAATCCATACAAACTCAGCTCTGTGTCTTAACTTCTTTTTGCCTTAGTTTCCTGCTCTGTAAAATGAGGGTAACAACACTATCTGATTTGTTGGGTAACTGACAATATCAAATGCAGGAATGCAAATAGATACATTAAAATATTGCTGAGGGGAAAGCAAGCTCTAATAAAATGAATAAAATGTTAAGTGACTAATGTTGTTGTTGTGGCTGTTGCTGCATTTTTAATTATTTATCTTTTACAGAAAAGGAAACCAAGACTCAATGAAACTAAATATTTTGCACAAAACCACACAGCTATGAAACTAGGATTCAGGGCCATATTTATTTGTTCCCGAGTCCAAGTGATTAACCACTGTACATTTTTGTATCCACTCTGCAACCCTGATTTATTTAGGGATAGTTGTGTGGCATTAATCGTGGCCAGTGAGTTCAAATATATATTTTATATATAAAAATGTATATTTTATGTATTATATATAAAATATATTTTATGTATTATATTATATACAATATTTTATGTATTATATACAATACATATTTTATGTATTATATAGTATGTATTGTATTATATATTATATGTATCATATATATTTTATATTATAAATATGTACAAGTTAAATAAATAATATTTTGATTAACCTAGTGCAACTAAATTAAGTGCTTTAATATAACTTTGTCCAATGAGTCAGCTCCTTGCCACCTGCCTGGCGTCATCTGTGATTCCTTCTTACCCTAGATTTCAGACCATACATCCTGTGCACCTTCTGCAAATGCTGTTAGTAATATACTATGTAACATTGCAAAGGGAAATTAACAACCATTTGTTAAAACTCTGTCCTAAAGACTTTAGTTGATGTACTAATTAGTTAAGCCATCTTTCTGAGGATCCCCGACTGTACCACTTAATCTTTTACTACAGAAAATAAGAATGAGAAAGGGTAGAGAATAGCAAAAAGGAAATAGGGATTTTTTTTTTTTTTTTTCTAATGAGTTTGGAAATAAGAATGGTCTTATGAGAAATGAAGACTTTGTTTAATTCCAAATGCATTCCTATGCTGGAATTCCAATTTACTTGAGTTTTAACAGATGTCGTACCTAAGTTCTCAAACTGTTATAATCCATTTGCACATTCTTAAACAGAGCTAAAGCAACTATGTGGTGGTGCAATATAAAAGTAGAATCCAGAGTACTTTAGCTTTGCTCATTTTTATTTCTGTGGTACACACCTCCCACTCACACAGAATTCTTCCATCTCCTTCTCATTTGATTGCACTGTCTTGAGCTCAATTCATATTATCTCTGCAGTGCAACCCATCTTTTGATACAACTTTATTTAGTATATTTCCACTACTGTATAGAAAAAAATACCTGGTTGTGCTGGAGAGAATTATTTACTCTGCTCAAACGTCTGATATATCCTGAAACAAACATGGATTATAATGGAACACTCAAAATCAAACAGAATTAAACTACCATGTTAAAAAGACAGCAACCATAAACATAGACTCCATTATGTAACAAACCTGAGAGTATATAAAAAAATGTTAGCAATCTGGTTTCATCATTCATAGACCAAGAGGTAGTCTGAAAATAGATGATATTAAAATGGGGGTGAGTCAACCTCACCTGTAGTAAATAGAAAGTGGGCCCTCCTCAGAAATAAAAGATCTAAAGAGCTATCAAAATATTTAATTTCTTACTACTAAGGAAACTTTGAGTTATGCATTGACAATCTTCACTTTCCCATCAAACTGTAAATATTCATAGGAAGTGGTGACATGTTAAATTGTTATTATACTTTCATGAAGTGTGAAATCTCACGAGACAGCTTTATAGTGTTATAGGCCTGCATTCAGAGTCTGATAATGCCACTTACATAAATAAATAGGTCCATATTTATCTATTGGCAGGTCAGTCCTCTGAGCTGAGCCTCTATGTTCTCACCTCTGAAATGTAGAGATTGAGAATGCGTGACTCATCACATTTTTGTTTGGCTCAATTGACTTGATACATGGGCATATGATTTATCACTGTAAGTCAGCATACCAGTACTATTTTTATTAGTTTTTCTAACAGCAGGCCACCGAAAGATTCAGTATTTAGCATTACTGACAACAAATATAAGGTGTAGCTTTTGCGGGAAATCCACTGGAGATTCACAGGTCTATGTACAAGGAAACCTTTGGTGAGTAGAACTGCGGAGAAGACTGAAAAGGAGTGAGACAGGAATTCAGATGGAGGGGATGAGAAGCACATACTTTTTTTCATAATTCTCCCATCTGCCCATATTAACATACAGTTATGTTCCTAAGACTGTCCCTCTTTATTGGTGAAGGTACCACCTGGACCTTCTAAATGTATGGATTTAGAAGGGTTTGTTTCAATAAATATATGACGTCTTAGACATCGTATTTACTCTTGTAGTTTCTTCTTCTAAAGATGTTACGAAAGCAACATTTGTTGTAGCTAGATGGCTGCATGTGGGCAAGGATACGGTGCCTGAATTACAATTATTTGCTTATACTCTAAGCAACTAAGTTAAATCTATATTTTTAATTGTAGAAAAATAAGATTTACTCGACCTGGGAAAAGGTGACCGAGGCACTCGGCTCTCTGATCTAGAGTATTCAGGGATTTCCCTCAAATTAACCGCGCACAAAGTGATTTGTTAGCTCTACACATAATCCAACATTTGAGACTGTGTCACACTGAACATGAGCCGGACCAGGTGGAATCTCTTGCACAGATAACATTCAGAAGTTATTCTACACTCCTCGAGTGAATCTGTCAGTCAGTTGTTTCTTCATGTATTCGTACGTAGTAAACATTCAAAGGGCTCACAATATGCCACGCACTGCTCTTAGAACAGTGGGCACAACAACATGTGACCAAGAGATAAAGCCCCAGTTCTCACGGAGCTTACGCTGTCATTCTTCTCTTACTTTTCATTGAGGATGGACAAAACATCCCAAATATGGTGCTCCCCAAGACCATAGCCTCTGAAAAAGGAGTAATATTAAGAAGCAATGTATTCTATAATGTAACTTTCTCTGGATGCGGGAACGTGATCTAGAGGATCCCATTCCACAGGTGGCCCAATTATCTATTTTGTGGAGATACGTTGGACCAGTTAGATATTAACTCTTAAAAATATGAATTAAAAATACCAACAGAAAGAGGCAGAGAACACAAGAATAGAGACTGAAATCAGGTAAAGAGGAGTTCCATAAGAGAGCGACGTCATGCTAGAAGGCAGTAAAAAATACAGAAACCCTAAACCCTGAGGCTGAGAACAGTAGAACTGGAGGACATCAGCTGATGGAGACATGCTCCTGCATCACCTAGAACTGCCTGGGATTCTAGAGCTACGTTCCATGTGACTCACTCGTCAAACATTCCTTACACTTGTAGAGGGGTGGCCTGCTTGTGATTTCTCCATCTTCCTTAAATAAACAGCCTAAATTAAACAGAATGCGTGTCTGCTAAACAGGCATATGACTATTTTCTTCTATTTCCATTATATGCCCCTCACGTTTTATTCATTTATTAAGATGCACATTGATACAGAATGACATGGAGGAAAAGATCACGGAGGGAAGCTTGTTAGAAATGGACCACGCTTACTCGATGGCACAGTAACCAATTGAATGGCAATTTATTTCAATTGGTCTATTTAAGAAGCTAGAAAACTATTTTTAAAATAACCATAGTTCAGGTGACAATAAGAACAAAATGCTTGGACCTCTCTGATCTCCTGAATCCTGAGAACATATTATGGAAATGCTCTGATAGGTCAGGCGTCTCCTGGATTTAGAGGGTCTTTTTTTCCCCACTTGAATCACAACAGTATAAGCCAGAATGCAGATGAAAGGACAGGTGGCTGGCCAGAGCTTCCAGATTTCTCTGCCAGCACTAAATTAATAGACACAAAAAACCCAAGGCAAATGTCGAACTGCATGTAGATAAAGTCTACATAAAACAAAGACTAAGAAGCTGTTGAAGGAGTAAAGACCACGACTCAGGAAAACCTACAATGAGCGCAGAATGGGACAGACACACACCCCACATACACACACACACACACGGAGAAATACACACACAAACACACACACGGAGAAATACACACACAAACACACACACGGAGAAATACACACACAAACACACACACGGAGAAATACACACACAAACACACACACGGAGAAATACACACACAAACACACACACGGAGAAATACACACACAAACACACACACGGAGAAATACACACACAAACAAAAAAAAAAAAAAAAATGTAAAATTCAGGTGATGCAGACCAGACAGAAAACTGAGTGACCATTTTCCCAGCTACAAATTGGCATAAAGGGGAAATTAGAAACAAAACGCTGGATTTCACACTCTCACTTTTTACTGGCTGCGTTGTTTTGCACTTCTGATAACTGTATGTGTCTGTTCTCATTCCACATTGTGGTTTCAACTGTTCTCAAATAATTTTAAAATTTTTCACATAGATTTAAAATTGATAAAGGAATTTTTACAGAAATCTGGGCAGAGTAGCTCCTACCTGCTTATATTTATTTAGTATCCAGAAGGAACTGAAGAGGTATGTACCTGTCACATTTGCTGTAATTTCGTCCAGATACACTGTGTGTTACACAAGCACAATTTGAAAAATTCATTATTAATTTTATTTGAAAGCAATAAGAATAAAATATCATTGCATCAACACCTGATAAAACATTAAAATATGAGAGGAGAAAAGCAATAGATGTCTTTTGGTACATCATGATGTAAAACAAATAATATACATAATATACACAAGTCCAGGTCTTTTAGAAACCAACATGGCTATCACTTATTTCTCTTCTCTTACTTTCTTTCTTCATATATAATTCTTTTTCGTTGTTGTTGTTGTCTGTTTGAGACGGAGTCTCGCTCTGTTGCCCAGGCTGGAGCACACTGGTGCGATCTCAGCTCACTGCAAGCTCAGCCTCCCAGGTTAAAGCGATTCTCCCTGCTCCTCCTCCCGAATAGCTGGGATCACAGGCACCCGTCTTCATGCCTGGCGAATTTTTGTACTTTTGTAGGGACGAGTTTCACCATGTTGGCCAGGCTGGTCTTGAACTCCTGACCTTAGGTGATCCACCCGCCTCGGCCTTTCAAAGTTCTGGGATTACAGACATGAGCCACCGTGCCTGGCTCCTTTCTTCGTATAATTCTATCTTGCCTATCTCACAGTAAGCTTTGACAATTAGTTTCACTGTTTTATTTTTTCTTTGAATTCAACTAAATGACAGGAAAACCATCTAAAATGTTTGAGAAAACATTTTAAGTGATTTAGTGTACACTGTCAAAATAGGTCTTAACCATTTTGAAATAATGAAAATGTAAAAGCAAGTAAGTGATTCTGGGCGTATAAAACACCCAGATTATTTATTGTCTGTCAATTGTTATGAGCAGTCTTATATAATCCGTAAATAAACACAGAAAGTCTATTAAAATTATTCAATTAAATCCTTACCCTGGTTTTATAAAACAAAAATGGCCATATTCTGTTACTGCTTCAGATTAAATAGAGCTTGTGTACTGGAGACTGACTCTTTCAACCTCTGCACTTGTTTTCCAAGATTGAAGTCATTTTTCTTTCTAATTATAAATTTAGATCTTTTACATTCAATCAAAACTTCACATCAGTTTGTAGAGATCTCTGATTTGAATAGAGATTGTGTAAAAGCAGAAAAAATAGACCAACTTGTACATAGGAACAGCTATTGTACACACATCCTAGTGGCATTTTTTCAAGTACTTGGATGCTAACATTTTCAGTTTATGTTCTGCTCAAGATGCCTTTCAACACCCTCACTAAAAATGTGAATTTTAGAATACTCTAGTTTTCTTTAGAATAGCCAGCTCTGGATTATTTCTAATGTCTATTTAACCAGCAAATGAAGAGGCAGGAGAACGCTGTGTTTAGGGAAGGCAGTTCTAACGCCAGCTTATCTGGGCTTGAATATCGACTCTACCACTTGTAGGTTGAGATAACATGGGCAAGTTCCATGACACTTTTTGAGTTTCAATTTCCTCATTTTAAAAATGGAGATGCTCTGGCACTGGCATAAAATCAGACATGGACAAGTGGAACAGAATAGAGAACCCAGAAATAAATCCATACATCTACAGAGAACTCATTTTTGGCAAAGGTGCCAAGAACATACATCGGGGAAAGGACAGCCTCTTCAATATGTGGTGTTGGGAAAACTGGATTTCCATACGCAGAAGATGGAAACTAGACTGATATCTCTCACCACATACAAAAATCACATCAAAATTGATTACACATTTAAATCTAACACCTCAAACTATGAAACTACTAAAAGAAAGCAATGGGGAAACGCCCCAGGACATCAGACTGGGCAGACTTCTTGAGTAATACCCCATGATCACAGGCAACCAAGCAAAAATGGACAAATGGGATCACATCAAGTTAAAAAGTTTCTGCACAGCAGAGCAAACAAGCAACAAAATGAAAAGACAACCCGTAGAATGGGAGCAAACATCTGCAAACTACTCATCTGACAAGGGATTAATAACCAGAATATATAAAGAATTTATAAGGAACTCAAACAATTCTGTAGGAAAAACATCTAATAATCTGATTTAAAAATGGGCAAAAGATCTAAATAGGCATTTATCAAAAAAGATATATAAGTGGCAAACAGGTATATAAAAAGGTGTCCCTTTAGAGGTATCAGAGATACCAATAGAGGTATCAAAATATCTCATGTGACTTATATACACCTACTATATACTCACCAAAATAAAAGAAAGAATAATAAACGTATAAAAATAAATAAATAAAATGGAGATTCTAGTGATAGCATCTACCTTATGCATTCTTTTGAGAATGCAATAAATTAAAAATATATCAGGTGCTTCGCACAGTGCCTGTGACATAGGAAGTGCTGAAAAGATTCTCAAAAATACAGTTATTTAAATTATTGCACCCATTGTTATCATCCTCATTATTATTTGGCAGTATATTCTCTGGCGGGAATGCAAAATGCTAAAGCCAGCATACTAAAACAACGTAGCGGTTTCTTGTGAAGTTTGCTTATCTGTTATCATAGACTCAGCAATTCTGCTCTTAGCAGTTTTACCCAAGAGAAAAGAAAAACATATGCCCACATGAAGCGTGTTTATATCAGTTTCATTCATAAGCACCCCCACTGGTAACAGCCAATTCTCCACCGGATGGTGAGTAGATGAGAAAATTGTGGTACCAACATACAAGGGAATATTAATCAATAATTTTAAAAAATAAATATTGATACATGCAACAGTGTGGATGGATTTCAATACACTGTGTTACGTGAAAAAACATCAGAAAGAAAAAGCTACAGATTGGAAAACTTAGTTGACATGATGTTCTAAAAAAGGCCAAGTTGTAAGAACGGAAACCCGATGGAAGTTTGTTAGGAGGACGGACCACAAAGGGACATCAAGGAACCTTTGGGGATGAGGGAAGTATTCTATGTGTTAATTATGGTGGTGGTTACATCACTTTACATATTTTCCAAAATTCATAGAAATGTCCACCTATAAAGAGTAACTTTTACTGTACGTAAATTGTATCTAGATAAACTTGAAAGATGAAACTAGAAATACGTGCCTATCAAGTCAGTATGGAGGAATATGTGAAAACATTAACAAGTTACCTTCCAAGGGCCTTACATGCACTCCTTTGAACAGAACCTAAGCTGTGACTGGAGTTGCTGATTCATCCTAAAGCATCATGTCAGAATCCAGTTACGTCCACAAAGTTCATGGGTATTCCTGAGATGTTGCTTTCTGAGCTGGCCTAGAAAGCCAGGAAAATGTGGAAATAAATATTCAAGATCCAGGGTCCACAAGTCTTCAGTTGCGCTCAAAATCTGATCGTCCGTCACCACTCAGGTCCTGGGTCAGCGAGTTCAACTCATGAGGAAGGGCCCACAAACACACAAAGCCTAATCCAGGTTATGGAATTATTAACAGGAATCAGCTCAGCGGAGGGGAGGGACAAAAAATAAACAAAAAACCTGATTAACTGGCACTGAGCCGAACGAGAAAGCTCCTGGCAGCAAGTGCAAAAACACCCTGTTGGCACTAAATTCTCAGGCTATTCGGGTTTGAAGCCAGGTAATTTTGTTGTAGTAGTAATCCAAAGACAATCAATTTTTAGGTCTGACACGTCTCTGAACTGTCTACTCCATTTCCCACCAATTAAATCTTCTTATTGAATAATGCCCATTTGTTTCTTTATCTTTTTATTTGAAAATTCTGTTTTACAAGCAAGTAGCAAACTATAGAGCATTCTTTTGATTTAGTTGGTTCTTATTTTATTTTTTCTTCTTAAATACAAGACATGTCTGATGATTATTATTCTATAATAGATGCTCTCGTATTTGCTGTTGTAAATTGCCTGACTTGTGATACCTTCTTCTTTCCAACTAACTTTTTTCTCTCTCCTTTTTTAACCTTTTTATTGGTATTTGGTTTTCAAATTTAGCCACAGTCTAACATTTATGATATAATTTTTAAATTGATGATTATAATTTTTTAAGGATTGAAAATGTTTTATAATTTTATGAAATAAATAAAAATTTAAAACTTTAACTAAATCAACTTATTAAGCTACTATAGGCCTTGCAAGTTAAGAAAACTGGTCTTTTGAAATATCTGAAACACGTAACTGTAAGCAATATTTATAATTCATAAGTTTTCAGAAATTAAGTTCAATAAAATTAATAATTTACTCTGCTTAATTCATGTTTAATTTGTCCAACTCTTAATATAATTTAATTTCAAACATTTATAAGGATGCAGACAACCTATGCCAACAAATGAGTAAACAAACCAAAAATTCTTGGGAAGTCCTGAAGGACTATAGCCACTCTTTAAACTTAAACAATGAGGTTTCTCTCAATTGATTAGACCCCTAAGAAATGAACAGTTGGGCCACCCTACCATAGAGAAAGCCCCAGATAGCTGAAGTGCTAAATGGGGACAAGCACAGAAGGAGTACCAGAGTTGTAGAAAACAATCACAACTTAGTGAATGGTTGCAAAAATGAAAGGCTGTAGAGTGCTACAGTGTTTTCCTTTCTTGGCCTTGAATGTATTTGTATATATTAACCAATTTCCATTTTTCTTCTTCTTCCTGTTCGCTACATTTTTTGAAGATTTTACCGAATGACAAAGTGGGATCGCAAGTGAATGAGAAAAGCTTGAATACATCCCAACATCTCATTCACATTCAGTTAACATGGGATTATAACCAAATAAGTTATCGATGGGATTTTGAGTTTGGATTTATGGGAAGAGAGTGAAGACATTTATATACGGTTTAGTGCATTATGTTAGACTGGACCAAATTTTTATTGTTGTTGCTGTATTTGGAAGTATAATTATTTGCAGAACTATGTAATATAAATGGATGTTTACATGAAAGTTCTGGATATGAATAGGTTCTGCCAGGTAGGTGTAATTGCAGGTACTTTGGAGGGCAAAAGGAGGTAGTGGTTATTATTCTGCTGTTGTGGGTATTACAAAAACAGAGTAGAGATCAGTGTTTGCTGATCCCTGTACTGCATATGTCAGTGTCTTGTCACCAGCAGCTTGGCATGAGGGCCAGTTGTGGTAGAGACAGAGCACCAGTTTCTGAATGTACTACAACTAGTATCATATACAAATGTCTTCATTCTCTTCCCCAAAATGGAAACTCAAAATCCTGTCAATAATTTATTTGGTTATAATCTCATTATAACCAAATAAGACTTCAGGAGATATATATATCTCCTGAATATATATATATATATATACATACCAATATGTATATATATACCAACTACAGTGGTGACCTTCATTCCCACCATCCAAGTGGTCCCCTAAGTTTCTCGGCTGCAATTCATCCAGCAAGTTTGTAAAGTACTGTATTCCATGCATACCATCCCTTTCTTCTGAAATATCACTAGTATCTTCTGTTTTCTCCAGTTATCCCTGACTGCGATACAACAGTAATGCAGACTTTTCAAAAAAGAATAAAAGGTGGAAATTAGACAGACTCAGAAGACAAAAACATGGTACAGAAAAAAGTACAAATCATTTACTAGGCAATGTAATCAGGATTATTTCACATATGTACTTATTTGCATAGATGTTTCTTTTATTTAGACAAAATGTTTAATTGCAAGGAAATATAGAAAATAAAAAATGACTCAATGAAGCTAAAGCATTGTGCAGGCATCTTCTAGCAAAACACTCAGACATGAAAAATAATTTGACATTTTCATGTCAGTGAATTCAAAATATCTGAATCCTCTATAAATCAGTCCAACAAAACTTTATTAGCTGAAGCTAAAGTGTGTCATGCAATTACCAAATCACTCATTTTTCTAGACTGCCCTGGTTGGGACTAAGGACAAAGTAAATAGAAAAGGTGCCACTTTTGAATAACACTCTTAGTAGATAAAATGACAATGTGCAAAATGAGATAATCTAGTTACTAAATTGGAAATAACTTTCCACTGAACTGTGATGCATTTACAGACATTATAAATGTGTTCAGCGGATAATCCTAACTAGAAGAAATTCTTTCTTTTTGTTTTCTAGATTTAGCGAAATGTTTTTATTATAAAGAAAGACACAGGGGCTGTCTTGAAAATCCGAGCTTCTTAATGCCATTTCCTTCAGCAAAGCAGGCATCTCTCAGAGTGTCAAGACAAGACCCAGGTATAACAGCTGGACAACGTAATGTTTTATTTCTTGCCCAAACTGCATACAGACACCTCATGTGTATTCCAGTTTCCTTATTTTTGCCATGCAAGTATTTCTGTGTGTTCCATGTGAAATGGGTTGAGACAATTTGGTTCAAAGGGGAGGGAATAAACTGGAGAGCATTACATCACTCATAGGAATTTCAAACCCAAACACAGATCAGACTATCTTGTTAATAGGTTTCTATGTTGAAAAATAGTATTTCACATCCTTAGAGTCCTAATCATGAGGCATTTAAAAATATATTAGGAAATAATACAGGTAACAAGAGAAAGGCATGATAGCATTTCAAATTACTCAATTCTATTGCAC
The DNA here is from genome assembly GCF_001698545.2 of Rhinopithecus bieti. NCBI lineage: Eukaryota > Metazoa > Chordata > Mammalia > Primates > Cercopithecidae > Rhinopithecus > Rhinopithecus bieti. Next base: position 204,083 of record NW_016809459.1, read on the forward strand.
AGAATTACCTAATGCTTACTAAGCATCTCTGCCAACTCCAGTCTCAGCCTAAGTGAGAGAGAAAGAGTGAGCAGGAGAACTTGTATTAATGTCTGCCCTGCAAAATACACGCTTCACCCTACCCCACTTGGGGTTCTCATCAGTTTCAGGCCGCTTATTGAATCATGCTGTTTTAAGAAAAATCAATGCCACAATATTTCTTTTTACTCAGGGGTCATTAATAGCATCCCTGCTGATTAAATATTACCAACACATGTATAATTTATTTAGGTCATGTATTATTATTGACTTGGAAATAATGGAAAATTCTATCCTCAATGTTAGTCAAAAGTTGTTTCCTAAGTGTTAATATATTTCAAAAATAAAAGATAAAGTAAATTATTTACAGTTATTTTTTAAATGTAATTTTAGAAAACATTTTTTACATTTCCGACTTCTATTTTAAGTTCAGGGGTACATGTGCTGATGTGCAGGTATGTTACATAGTTAAATGTGTTCCATGGTGCCTTGCTGCACAGATCATCCCATCACCTAGGTATTAAGCCCAGTATCTCTTAGCTTTTCTTCCTGATGCTCTTCCCCTCACCCTCTGACAGGCCTTAGTGTGTGTTTTACCCCCTCCTCATGTGTCCATATGTTCTCATCATTCAGCTCCCACTTAAAAGTAGAACATGCGGAATTCGGTTTTATGTTCCTGTGTTAGTTGGTTGAGGATAATGGCATCCAGCTCCATCTATGTCCCTGCAAATGACATGATCTTGTAAAAAAACTTTTTTTTTTTTTTTTTTTTTTTTTACAGACAAAGTCTAGCTCTGTTGCCCAGACTGGACTACAGTGGTGTGATTTTAGCTCACATCAGACTTGCACTCCTAGACTGAAGTGATCCTTCTGCCTCAGCCTCCAGAGTAGCCGGCTACAGGTGTGCACCACCAGACCCACCTAATTAAAACAAGGTTTTTTTTTAGAGACGATGGGGGTTAGGTGAGAGGTGGTCTTGCTCTGTTGTTCAGGCTGGTCTTGAGCTCCAGACTTCAAGTGATCCTCCCGCCTCAGCATCCTGTGTAGCTGAGATTACAGGTGCAAGCCACCGGGCCTGGCTCTAACAAAGATTTTGAATCATATTTATTTCCACCTACAGCACTTTTCTCTGAAAATCTGCACTGTATGCACACTATTCATTTTGAGCCTACCAGAGCGGCAGTCATATTGTTTTTTAAGTTTATTCTTCTCTTTTAAGTAGGTAATAAAGAGCAATTTCTATAGCATTTTAGGCTGAGTCTATGTTGGAATTACCATATGTGCACACGATTCTAGACACAAACAACATTACTGAGATTCTTATAGGAACCACCAGAACTCAGGATTTGTAAAATATTAATCAAATTGAGTAAAGGAATTTGTTCCAGAATAGTTTAGGACAGCCATTATAAAATTCCGGTTTTCTGACATTGAGTATCCTCTTAATTTGAGCAAACTTTCTGTTGAACTTGTATCAGAGAGTTGCCCTTCATTTGATAGCTCCTCACTAGGCCAAGAGCAAAGTGAATGTAAGATAATTGAGCTATCCCTAAAATAAACTTTTTCTACTCTTCTGAGTTTATTTTTCTGAGGGGAGAAGATGTTTCCTTCAATTTTCTTATGAAAAGCTGATTAATCCTAAAATTTGAAGCCTAAGAAAAGGAAGAAACTATTGTGAGAATCAGAGTCACTCATGAGGAATTTAAACCACTGCAAAGATAAAACCCTGCGTAACAGTTAATAGCTCTATATACCAGGAAAACATGGTGGACCCTTGTAAAGAAAGAATAATAAGTTCTCAGTACACAAGAAAGCTACTTGAGTTTTTAATCCTATAGATCATGGTTTCATTGAAACTAAATTTTAATCATATGTGCTAATGAATAAAATGCGATTTTAAAAATAATAAATGAAGCTTAACAAATTGCACACGGTTAGCTTGCATTTAAAAGACTAAAGTATTTGCGCCGGGCGCTGCGGCCTCGAAGCCCTTTAATCCCCAGCCACTTTGGGAGGCCGAGCGGTGCGATCACGAGGTCAGGAGATCGAGACCATCCTGCGGCTAACACGGCTGAACCCCGCCCCTCCTACTAAAAAAAAAAAAAAACTACAAAAAAACTAGCCGGGCAACGTCGCGGCCGCCTGCTAGTCCCAGCTACTCGCCGCGAGCGCTGAGGCAGGGAGAATGGCGCTGAACCCGGGAGCGCTCGAGCTTGCAGTGCAGCTGAGAGCCGGCCCACTGCACTCCAGCCGCGGCGACAGAGCCCCGGAGACTCCGTCTCCTCAAAAAAAAAAAAAAAAAAAAAAAGACTAAAGTATTTCTCCATTGCAATGTTGCATGATTCTAGAAGATGGACAAACCTTTTTATTTTTAGCGCCAATCTTGCCTACCAGGTTGTTTGTTTTTTTGGGGAGACTTAAAATTCTTCCTATAAAATTTTAATCCCCCTTTACCAGGGACCTCAACTTTCCATCTTATTTCACCACAGATAGTTTTAGGGTCTTCAGTCTTTCATTTCAAAGTGCTTATATTTAATATTTATTACCAAGGAAATAGAAGGCTTAGTCAACTCAATGTTATTTATTTACTTTGCTTTGATCTGTAGGTTGTCATGTAAACTAAGCAGCATATTTCTCTCTCGCTTACATATGGGCTTGCTGACTGACAGAGCTCTCAGATTTCTTTGTGGCGAAGGCAAGTTATTTTTGACACAGTGTGAGATATTTTAAAAGAGTGTTTGAAGTGTTAAAGCAGATATCTGGGCCAACAAAAATGAAGATCATGTTCTTAATTTTGATCATTCCAAAACTTCAGGCTGAGCTTCCTTATCTCAGAAAAGCATTGTAAAAGTAAAGGTGGTTATAAAAGATGGCTTTTAGCTTTTCAGGTTATAGAAATTAGCTTTAAAAATTCATCCCATGCCCCTAACATGATTTTTAGAGTGATTATTTTTTTCTCTCAAATCATGCATATATAGGATTCATCTCTTCGGTCATGCCTTTGTTTCCTGATCAGACAGATCTCTGAATTTTCTAATTCTAGGTTCTTGATTGTTGCCTTTTAGCAAAGAAATAAATTTTGTGCATTTAAAACATGCATCATAATGGTTAATCCACATGTCATTATTAATCTCTAAGTCATAATGTTGGCACAGACTGTACCTCTCACCTTAGTCACTGCTCATAGAAGTATTGAGAATCAAGAAAGGCTGATCTACCTTAAAATGATACAGATAAGAGACCATCGCTCTATTCAACTTTACCAAGAAAGCAAGAACCAATAAGAGACCGAGATAACTGGTAAATCAGGGGTCAATGACCAGTTAATATTGCCTGAGTTAATATGAATATCAAGCTGGCCAATGTACCTAGCCAATTCTGGCCCTTCTCTTCCCTTCCGTTCCTTTCTGTCCATTCCTTCTTGCTGGAAAAGACATAATACCTGCAATATCTACCACAGTTGAGCATCTGTGTATCCTACAACCCAACATACATACTCTCTTTTGAAATGTATACATATATTAAGCAAAGTATATTGGCAGGAATGTTTATAGAAGTTATATTGGTAATAGTCAAAAGCCGAAAACTACACAAATTATAATCAACAATAAAATGTACAAGTTGAGATGTATTAATACAATGAAATATTATACAAAACAATGTGAATAACTCTCACGTAGACAAAAATTAAGTAAAAGAAGCTAAACGTGCTACATATGTAGTGTATGGTTCTATGTGTATAGAGTGCAATGACAGCAAAGCTGGTTTACTGTGATAGATATTAGCATAAAGGTTGTGTTTAGCAGGAGTTGGTGATGAGAGTGGGGCAGAGGAAACACTTCTAAGGGGAAGAGACATTGTATTCCTTGAAAACACACATGAAGGTGCGTTTAATGTGGAAAAATTCAAGTTGTACACTTGGGATTTGTCTACTTTTCTATATAGATTACACTTCAATAAAAAAGTTCTGGCTCTTATGGAAAACTTAGATAATAGAACTGTGAAAGTAAAACAAAACAAGAAAATCAGAACTTCTTAAACATAATTAATATTAACCTTCTCTTTTTTCTTTCCAATCTTTAAAATAAAATCAGTGCTAATATAATACAGAAACAGAAACTGAGATATCTATTAATCTGTCTTCCACCTGTCTATCTATCCCTCACTGTTTTTTAACTTAATGTCATATAAATTCTTTATACTTCATTTATATATGATTTTAATATTCTCTCATATGAATTTATAATAATTTAAATGCCTGCATTTTTATTTGTATAGTCTTAGAAGCATAACTTGAGTCAAAGCCATACAGTTATGAAAGTCTTGATCTTGTAGGACTCTTGATATTGCCAACCAAAATGTCTACTCCAATTTATATCCACACTAACATCATGGGTTGTTATCATTACAAAAAAAAGTCATAACAACAGGAATCTTTCGTGCCCAAGTGCGCTTTTGTAAAGTCAAAAGTGTACTATTAAGATGTGCTTTTCCTTACATCAAATATGGATGAGAAAAAAGTAGGTGTACTAAGGAGTTAAAAACTGGAATATTTGTAATTTAAAATATTCTTATCCACAGAATAAATTATTCTGGCATACGGCCACTGATACTTATAAGTAACATGTCAAATTACTTGGTGTGAGTTCTTAAGTACCCTCATAGAAACTAAGAAGGGACACTCAATAGTCTACTTTCTGTTTCATGGAGAGGAATGATAGCAAATTGGTTTTATCCCTTCAAAATTATCACCACGTGTTGATGTACACTATGTTAAAAGATTCCTTCATTTCTATTTACATAACAATCAAATATGTGGCCGTAAACATTTTAAACCAATTAGGTCATTTTTATTTTTTCTTTTCTTCCGCCAGAGTCTTGGTTCTTGTGTTTGCTCCCTGAGTGAAAAATCATGCTTCAAACTGATTCACAGGTCTGGCAGATACCACTGATGCTGGCAGCTCTTTGCTGATATTCTGAATGGGTCTGAAATCCTTCCCTCTGAGCGTCACTTCATTTGCTTATTGTTACCACAATATTTGGGAGCTTAGAAACCTAGAAAGTATGTTTTTCAATGTTTGGATGAGTGATAAAAACAAATGCATTTTGTGTTTGTTAAATATTTTTGAGACAGAACATTTAGTTATGTTTCTCAGGGTTGATGTGTTCATAAAATAATATTTCACCAATACTGATTACTTCTGAGTATTGAAGATAATACCACTAATAAATATATGTATAAAATGCTTATATAAAAGTATAATTCTGTTTACAAAGTAAAGACAGGCAAATTTTGTACTGTGGAATATTATAATTGATCATTAACTCAACAGAAGCCAATGAGGGTATGGATAACAATCTTTTCCCTCAATTTTAGGGGAAAATTTAGGGAAATTTTAGGGAAAAATGCTTCACAGTAAAGCAGCCTTTTGTGCAGACTCTAGTTTTGGCATAAAATTTACAGTTCCCCCACCATCTCAAGACAAAAGTAATTTAAATAGCTCATATACATGAATTTACCAAAAACTATTATTATCTAAATCTATTTTTAGGCATGCTTTTGTTCTTCTTCATGTACTAAGTTGATAGGACACATATATATTGTCTTTGACTTCTAAAATTAATATTTGATATGAAAGTGATTTCCATGACCAACTGGCATATACTAGAAAACTGAAGAAGCAACAACAGAAATAAATTTAATAGTTAAATATAAACATTATTATTATTTTTTTTTTGAGAAGGAGTCTTGCTCTGTGGCCCAGGCTGGAGTGCAGTGGCCGGATCTCAGCTCACTGCAAGCTCCGCCCCCCGGGTTCACCCCATTCTCCTGCCTCAGCCTCCCGAGGAGCTGGGACCACAGGCGCCGCCACCTCGCCCGGCTCATGTTTGTATTTTTAGTAGAGACGGGGTTTCACCGTGTTAGCCAGGATGGTCTCGATCTCCTGACCTCGTGATCTGCCCACCTCGGACTCCCAAAGTGCTGGGATTACAGGCGTGAGTCACCGCGCCCGGCCGCCAATATAAACATGATTTAAATGGAATTTCACATACATAGTCTTCAAATTTATCTCTTTTACCTCACTACATCATTGTCAGATTTTAATGTAAATCTATGTTCTTTGAAAAGTAATAAAAATGTCAAGATCTGCAAATATTTGGTGAGTGGCTACCCTCTTTTTACATTCATTCTTAGTTGGCGAGAAAGCTCAGATAAGTCAATATTAAAGCAAGAGCTAGAATGAAGATGAGAGAGCCACAGTTAGGGAGGAAGAGAGAGCAATAGGAATAATCAGGGAAGAGAGTGACAATATTTTAATGGAGGAAAGATCTGAGAAGGCTTCATTGAGGGGTGACATTGGAGTCAGACCTTGAAAGAGATCTAGGACTCTAATAGATTGAACTAGAAGGCAGAGGGCATGCCAGTCACAGAAGAGTGAAAGAGGAAATCTGTCCAATATTCTCCCGTTATCTACGCATCCAGAGTCTTAATTCTGAAACTGCCACGAAGCCAGTCTTCACACTGCTGTGAGAGTCATCTTTTGAACAGGCAAGCAGCAACACATTCCCCTCCCCACTGGTTTAAAGTGCAATAAACTTTTAGTTTATTGTATGTCATGAAAGTATGTCATGAAAAGGTTTCCGATCATCTAGACTAAGTTTATCTCACCACCCCATCTCTCATTACCTGCACTTGCACCACTCACTGTCACTTACCTGTCACAGCAAACTATTTGTACTTTCCTAAATACATCATGATCTTGCATAAGCTTCATCCTGTCTGGAATAAGCTTTTGCTCATAATTTATGTAGCTGATTTTACACTCATATATCACAGCCAACTCGAATAAGATGGCAAATGCTAGACAACTCTTACTTTAACCCCTGATCTATTTGCCTTCTGTAGCTGTCCCTTGCAAGAACCGGGATAGTCCTTGTCCTCAAACAAGTTCCCCTTGTTTATATGTGTGTTCCCTACATGCACTTCTTTGTTCCCCTTGTTTATATGTGTGTTCCCTACATGCACTTCTTTGTTCTGGTGACAATTTCAGTTGTCTGCGTGTTTGCTTCTCCCTTGCACCACAGATACTGTAGGACTAAATTTTCTATCCTTAGAACCAAATACAAAATAGAGGCACATTTGTTTTGGTTGTTAAATGACACAGAACTGGGCAAAGGCAAGATGACAGAATACAGACACTGTTTGGGGAACAGAAGAGAGAACCAAAAAGGCCTTAAAGTAATGAGAAAAAATGGTTGGTGGAAATAAGGGAGTCATGTGGAGAGCTTCGAATGCCATCAGATGGATTTAGATCTCTATTCTATTTTCATAGACATGCAAGCAAATATTTTCAACAGATGAATGACCCAGTGTGTGATTTGAAACCATATATAAAAAACATTAATATCAAGTTAAAGTTTGACATAGAGAGCAACTCATATCACATTTAACAAAAGTCATGCTTATATTTTATGGTTATCCAAAAAACATACATGCTAAATGGAAGTCTTGTTAATTATGATTGTTATTGTTCATAATAAAAATGCTAAGGCTGAGTTTCAAGAGAGTATAAACACATTTAGAGTATATTACATTTATTAGTAACAGAGAGCTTCAACCATATTTTAAGAGAAAACTGTTAGCAATAACACTTAACATAGTAAAATGGTATTCAATGGGTCTTGACAATTATAACTTCACATAGATTCCTAAATAATAGATCAGTGAATTTTTCTTAGGTATTGAACACTAAGCCACATTCTGTCCTTTATTCTGATGTATCATGTATGCTTGTCTGTGTCTGTGTGATTTCAAACTATGTATTTCTCTATGGTGGCCCTATTAGCATTTCTTGCTGTCATGGGCAATCAGTTTTAAAGTAAATAACTTAGTATTTGTTTTGCAATATCTTTTGGTGATTCTGTTCCATTGGATAGAACATGGAGCTTGAATAGATCTGTTTCATACATTTTTACAGCAAGAAAATAGAATATGAGCATATGAAAAATTCATCATGACTCTCCTTAGTCCTTCAAATAACTTCATCTTGAATTTCTATCCTCAGAAAAAGCAACTGGTCATCTTAGATATAATGATATGACTCAGGGGCACGTCCACAAACAGTGTGTCAAAGGAAAAAAATGAATCTCATTTTCTAGAGTCTGCAGAATGTTAGTGTAAGGAAAGGTTAAAAGAAAACTAAAATGATTTAGAAGTCATAGTAGGTAGGACAGTCTAAAGGCATGAATCTGTGCTCCAGAGATTACTTCAGAATTGATTGACCTTATAACCACAACATAAAATGATTTTGTATTCAACGTAGCAGTAGTTCTCTAAATTAATCTGCTATAGGTATATCAGAATTTGATTTAAACAAGTATACTGATCTCAGTGACTAGAGAGGCTGACTTCTAAGAACGTAAGAGGACCAATTTTTCCAAAAAAGAAAAAAACGTAAAAGAATATAATCTCTCAGCTCCTCAGTTCTTATTTTTGATTTTGCCCAGATGCAAATAAATAAATAATAAAATTCACAGAAGACTGCCTTAAATGTAAGCAATCTGTCCTTAACTATATATTCAAGATGACATCCTTGGATCAAGTCAAACTATTGTTATTCATGTATGATTCTTTTGGTCTCTCATAGATTTTTTTCCCCTGAATTGTGTTTTGGTGGAATATTATCAGCCTGTATTGAGTAGAGATATGAAAAAACTCATCTATAATATATCACTGCACTTATTGTGGATATAATATAAAAACATAGTGCCATGTATTTCAGAATTTCTTTTTATGAGGATTTTTTTGGTGGAAATTACTCAGACTTTTCTGTGATATCCATTTTCCGTTTATTTCATAGATTTAGGGATTAATGTGACTATCTTATTTTCCTTTATACATTACTATAAGATTACTAAGAAATGGAAGTTAGATTTTGGAAGGCATTCTGGTGACTCCATCTGAATCCCTTTGCCTCAGATGCATCCATACTCTAGTGACAGAGAGGGTTGTGGTTGCGGAAGTCTCACTTCTGTTGTCTCTGAAAATTACCCTTCACAGAATAGAAGGTGCCTCAATAGGCCACCAACCACGAACGACTGCTTAAGGAGATACAAAAGAATCACCTCCTTTCCTCATGGTGGAACCAACTTTTGATACAAATCAGCTTCAGAACTTTCAGTAACACCAGACTGAAGGGAACATTCAAGGGGAGACCTCCTCACTCTTGCTTAGAATTATTTCCTGAACCATCCTACTTCTCAGCATGTATCATCGAAACATTTGTTCTAAAGGAAAATATACAGGGTACTTTTTATTGTAGACAAGTTTTGATTGCAAGGTAAAGAAGGCCTATGGAGATACTCGAAACTCATCTGAATACCTGGAATAATAATCCTGTCCTAAGAATTTGAAACAGACATTCTATTAAGTTCAGAAGTCTTTGTCATTAGATGAAAATCATGCTTTCACATTTCTTAGAATCTTATCAAATCCAAATGTCTTTAGAGTTAGACATTTCCATCTCTGTACATACGTATATTTTAAAAGGAAAAGAAGTGCAAAGTGATCCAACCAGGTGATCACTGGAGTAGGATACCAATATTTCTGTGACTAGAGGAGAAAAATGATGTACCTTAAAACCAGAGGTTTAAGCCACATGAAAAATGAAAGCAACCATTGGATAAGCCTTGAACTTTGAGATATAACAACTTCAGAACTGTCGCAAGAATTAACTCAGAGCTCCAGCTGAAATATTCGGTCCTTTAGAACCCCAATTAATGGGGATTGTAGTTGTTTATTGGTGAATTAACTATCTCGGTTAAATGGCTTGACTTCATTAACTTGAGATTCATCTTTCAACATCCAAAATATTTAGAATTACATATAAACCATTATAGATTTTGCGTCTCAACAGTGGCAGTCATACCTCTCAGGGATAGGTGCTCCTTGAAGATTTTGCTTTATAGAAATATATTAAATAATACCTAAATGAATTGGGAAATAGAGCCCTTTTTGTTAAAACAACAACAATTACAATGATATCTCAACAAATGAATTTAAGATTCAATACAGTATCAATGAAAACCCCGTAAGTTTTCCATTAAACTTGACAACAGTATTCTAAAATCCACATGGACAAATGGATAAGAATAGTACAAGGTGAATCATTTATTCTATCAAATATAAAAAGGTATTTCATCGTAGAACAATTTGCATAATTTATTAATGATACAGAAAAACTGACTTATAGAATGAGGTAGAGCACACAGGGGAAAAAACGAAGCATATATGTAATCTTGACAGCGGGCATTACAGGTCAGCAAAGGAAAAGACTGACTTTCCATTGACTGGAGACAGAAAAACTGGAAGTGGACATGAAAAGAAAAAAAAAAGAATTCTAAATTTATACCAGCCACAAAAATTTATTTCACAGATTAACAATTTTGTTACAAATCTAAAAGAAGATCATTCAGAATATCTTTATCACCTTGAAATGAGCTTTTTAGAGCAAACCTCACAGTTACAAACTACAAAATTTATTGTTAATTTCAATGATACTGAGAATTTCTTTTCATGAAAACATATCTTTGAAAGAAGGAAAACAGAAATCATGAACTGAGAGAAGACATTACAGGCAATAAATTAACGCTAATGCTATATAAAGAACTCCCAATGTAAAAGAAAATAGCAAACAAAATGGGTTTCTTGAACGGGCAAAAGTTATAAACAGACATTTAATTTAAAAAAACCCAAAAGGGCTCCAATGATGGTAAGAGCAGTAAATGAAATACACAATAAAACTATAATAGGATAGTATTTCAAATTGACCAGATTGACAAAAAATGTAAAAGCCAGTTAATATTCAAGTGTTTGCAAGGATACTGAGAAGCTGACATTTCCTCTTCTGCTAGTAAGAGTGTAAATTTAAACAACAACTTTAGAAAACATTTCTTCATTGCATATGGAATTGAACATTCATACACCCTACAACCAAGCAATTCTACTCCTAGATTTCTATCCTGAAGAATCTCTTGGACTTGAACACTGGTAGATAAATACATTACAAATTCAAGAAGCTTGGTCTAAACTTTATTTTCTTGAAATAATGGCAAATAAAATACACACGAATAGTAAGATGGATATATAAAATGTAGTATTTTCAGTTGACAACACAACAATGACAAAATTTATATAATGCTCTATGCATTAACATAAATAAATATCACTAATGTTGAAAGGAAGATGTTATGGAAGAACATATACAAAGATTCCTTTCATGTTAGGTTCTACAACTGATAACAATGCAAATATGTTAAAGCTACAGGGAAAGGGAGGAGAGAGGTTAATACAATAAAAGTGATGAGATTAAGATGGCAGGGGTGAATGAGGAAGATGTTATCCAAGAAGAGTTGCAAGCAGAAGTTGGATCCTAAATCACTGGTAATCTTTGTTCTTTTATACATTAGTTGATAAAGTTTATTAGTGTCCATTTTATGATAATCAGTCCAATTGTATCCTCTTTGTCTCATTCCAGTTGTCTGCATACACATAAATATCCATCTTACCTAGCTACTTCAGGTTTTAACAACCATTCATATTTTTGGGGGTCATAACATACATATTTGTGTACATCATATCCACATCAATGCATATATTACTGAATATATACAGGTATGTATATATCCAGGCTCATTATTTAACTCCAGACTGAACATTTAAAGTTTTTACTTTATAAAAATAAAGTTGTTGAAAACTACAACAATGGATCACACCAATGATCATGTTCATCATTAGGATATCATGAGTAGAACTATATACGTAGTAATGTTCACAGATTTTATTACATTTCTGTTTTTTTTTTTTTTTTTTTTTCTAAAAAAAAAGAGGGTGTTTTTTTGCTATTTTTTTTTTTTTTTTTTTTTTTTTTTGTAAACAATACAGAGGTTGTTTTTTGGCATTTTGTTTTATTGAGACAGGGTCTTGCTCTGTCATCCAGGCTAGAGTATAGTGGTGTGATCATGGCTCACCGCAGCCTCAAATTTCTGGGCTCAAGCCATCGTATCTCACCCTCCGAGTAGCTGGGACTGCAGGTGCACACCATCAGGCCTGGCAAATTTTTTAACTTTTTCATAAACACAGGGTTTCCCTCTGTCATCCAGGTTGGTCTCAAACTCCTGGCTTCAAGCAATCCCCTTGCCTCAGCCTCCCCTTGTTCTAAGATTACAGACATGAGCCACTGTGCCCAGCCCAGAAATTGTTTTCCCTCTTAATACATTTGCGTTTCCCCTATTACAACAAGCATATAAATATTCATTTTGCTTCTTATATTACCATTTGTATCCCTTTAATTTATACAAACCTTTAGTCAAAATAAGTGGCAAATTCAAACTTTTACTTCTGTGGGTAACATCAAAAGTAAATTATTCAAATCCCCAGATCCTCTAAAATTTTATTTATCATAAATCAAATTATAGGAGTCTATAATTGCAAATCATCTTTCCTAAAATAAATGTCTGAAAGGTTATTATGCAACATGTTTTGTATAATAATATTTCAGTACATTATTTGAGGGCACTTGACTTTGTCACCATATGCGTTATCGCTATTTTTTAGTGTTTTGAAATAAATAAGATCACGGTGCAATTAGTGTTGCTTATAATAGATATGTACAAAACTTAATTAAAATATGATAAATGGAGAATTTTTCCCACTAAGCTGTCACATTATTTTGGGGGAACATCTGTTTATTTTTAAACCATGTTTTACATCTTGTTCTTGATGCGCATGCTAATGATATTATTACGATATACCTCAGTGCACTTCTAAAAGATCAGAAGTGGGTATGAAATGATATATTTGGGGCCATGTCAGTATCTTTGACATTATGTTCTACTCTCTTAGTCTTGTCTTCTTCGTTTAAGAGTAAAAATCCAACACTTTCTTTATATCTGTTCTACATTTCAAAAAACGTTTTAAAATGCACACTTTGTTTATTTTCTTTTATTTTATTTTTGAGACAGAGCCTTCCTCTGTCACCTAGGCTGGAGTGCAGCGGCACCGCCTTGGCTCACTGCGACCTCCACCTCCCAGGTTCAAACAATTCTCCTGCCTCAGCCTCCCACATAGCTGGGATTACAGGCGCACGCCACCATGCTCAGCTAATTTTTGTATTTTTTTTAGTAGAGACAGGGTTTCACCATGTTGACCAGTCTGTTCTCAAACTCCTGATCTTATGATCCATCCACCTCGGCCTCCCAAAGTGATGGGATTACAGGCATGAGTCACCGCACCCGGCCCAAAATGTAAACTTTAAATCGACAGAAAAATATATTTAATTTGATAACATACTTCATAACTTAAAATTCTATTACAATAAGTCTAATATGATTCCATAATGACAAGCTGATTGGAGGCAAATAGCAACTCTTAGGTACCCTGATCTGTTGAGCTGGCCTTCATGACAGGAGGTAAGAGGAAAAGTCAATTGGAAATGGAAATGTGGAATCCTAAAAATGTATCTCATGCATTAACTGTTTAACTATAGAAGAGGATAAAATGCATATTAAGCCAGCCCAAGGGAAAAAGAAATATAAGGAATTCTGACTATAAATTTAAATTTTGTGAGCAATATAACATATATACAAAACAAAGTTAAATACACAAAACTGAACAAATGATTGTAGCTTAAATAGCTAATTAAACTAAATTTTAATTAGTGAATTTAAAAAATCTTAGTGATCTTTCATTTTAACAGGAAGAAATACAGTCTAGAACAAGAGTTGAAGTTTGCAGTTTAATAGTAACACACACAGACAATTTTTTTTTTTTTTTTTGAGACTGAGTCTCGCTCTGTTGCCAAGGCTGGAGTGCAGTGGTGCAACCTCGGCTCACTGCAACCTATGCCTTTCAGGTTCAAGAGATTTTGGCTAATTTTTGTATTTTTACTAGAGAAGGGGGTTTCACCATGTTGGCCAGGCTGGTCTCGAACTCCTGACCTCAGGTGATCTGCCTGCCTCAGCCTCCCAAAGTACTAGGATTACAGGTGTGAGCCACCACACCTGGTCCTAACACAGACAGACGTGCTTGCTTCTAAAAAGAAAGACAAGAGGTAAGATACAAGCAACAACATGACAAATGTGAGGCTCACTGAAGAAACCGACACTGTATGGTCTGGACCACAGAGAGAGGTGAGGGATAGTAATGAAAGGTCTCCCCCACAGCACTTGTTTTAAGTGGTTCCATAGGACAAATTCAACAGAAGCAAGGAATTTTAACACAACAAATGTCCGAAAATGGAATGGATCATGAGATCTTCACCAATTAATATTTAGCTTCTACCTGAACGAAACAAGTGGTGTTCAAAAAAGGATTCAAGTGCTAAATAGAAATTTAACAAAACAAACTCTTCGCCTTCCTTCAGACTTTAAACTCTTTGCTTTATATCTTAGATTGTTACATCATGATTATAAAATCTAGGTAATTAAAGAGTTTAAAAATTAAATTGATTTGACTACAGCACGAATTAATTTGAACCTGGTGATTATACAGTATTTGAGGATTATAAATATAAAAGTGTCAAAACTAGTGTTAAACAAACAAAAACCAGTCCATAAGTGTACTAATGTTATGGATACACTAGGTAGAGTTGTTCATTTTTCTATTCCTAACGAATATGTAGTATTAATTATAATGTCTGAATTAGAAGAGACACAGCCTGTTAAGCTGTTTCTACTTCTGTTAATTGTAAAAGAATTTACTTGGGTGGTGGGGTTAGCCTACCCATCTATTACTGATGCTACTGTTACTAGTACTACCCCTAATAACTCACTTCTACTACTGCTACTGCTCCAACTACCCACTATTGTTGTTACTAATAATACTAACACTGCTAAGAAATAACATTTACTGAGTTGTTATAATGTAAACTGTTAGTACTCTTTTTGGTATATTATATAAGTTGAGAAATTTATCCCTTAAGCAACCTTACAAATAATAGGAGGTGCTATTATTAGCTCAATCTTAAAGATAACTGTATTGTGGCAAATTTAGGTTGATAAATTTGCTCAAGATCATGCAGGTGTAAAGTGGCAGGGCCAGCATTTCATATCAGGCAATGATTTCAAACTTTGTGATCTTATCATGGTATGCTCTAGTCAAGGAAAAGTTCCAAATGTATTCCAATAGAGGCATAATTTCTAAACACAAAAGCAATATTCATTTATAGCAAGAAGTTTTCTCTAAACATAGCACATAATTCTAATCACATCTTTACACTATTCTTAAATGTAAACTCAGTCTCTTGGGTAATTCTATTCATTTATCTTTCTTATGTTTTGTAAGGGTCCTCTGTAAAACCTGATATTTTTATAGCATTAGTACTTATTATTAATTGGCAGTTTATTTGTTGATAATGTCTGCTATTTGTCCTCCATTATACTGAAGTATTCTTGCCTATGATAGGGTAATCCCTGCATGCCACCTCAGAACCCAAGTTTATATTTCTGGAGAGGGTAGCTTTCCTTCCCATGATATAAGCTTGATGTCATTTAAATAAAAAAGTTGGTATATATAGAGACCTTTTTCTTCTTTTAGTAATATCAAGAAGAAAGATTAATAATTTAAAATATTTGTCATTATTATCATATAATTAAGCAAGTTAAAATGGAATAGATTTCATAAGTGTCAACATGTTGCAGCCTGAGAAATTATGTCATTGTAAAATAAATTCTGCTTGAGTGAATTACCCATCATTAACTACGTTCATTGATATCTCCATTATTGGTTGTTTTCACATATTTGTATCCAAGCCTTTGAAGGGATGGTAATTTCTACCTCCAAGATTCAGTAATTGGCCAGACATGGTGGCTCATGCCTGCAATCCCAGTACTTTGAGAGACTGAAGGAGGAGGAACGCTTGAGACAAGAAGTTTGAGACCAACCAGGCACCACAGGGAGATCCCTGTCTCTACAGAATTAAAAAAAAAAAAAAAAATCAACTTTAGCAGGGTGTGGTGCTATGCATCTGTAATCCCAGATACTCAGGAAGATGAAGTGGGAGGCTTGCTTGAAGCCAAAGTCGTTGAGGCGTTAGTGATCCATGATCAGGCCACTACACTCCAGCCTGGGCCACAGAACACACTCCAACACAAAAGAAGAAGAAGAAGAAAAAAAAAAAAACACTCAGTAATATATGTGCAGGGAGCTCCTCAGGTACAATAAAATAGCAAAACTCCTGCATTTCCTCAAATATTTTATGATATGGAAAAAAATACCAAAATGAGTTCTCTGATTTATAAAATAATTTGGTAGAAGAACATTCATTTCACTCGGGGAACAAAAAGAAAGTTGACTAAATACTAATTCAGGAACAGGAGCTTATTAAAAAAGAATATATTTATAGATGTGCTCTGATGAGAAAATAAAAACGACCCTGTGTACATTTTGAATATTCTCAGTAAAAGGGATAAATCAGATAAATGAATACATTAATGATTTACAGAAATCTTCAAACAGATTAGTTTCTTAAATCAAGGTGTTCTACAGTGTCTTCATAAATATTTATAAAATCTACTTAAAATATTTGAGTTTTTTTTTTTTTTTTTTCTGGAAGGAGTCAATAAAAGGAAAGTCATGTTATAGTTTGATGATAAATACCTAAATAGTTAACACATTTAGCCTATAAACTATGGTTTTAAAAAAGGAAAGTTTAAAAAAAAATGTTTATGGTGCCAATAGATGTAAGCTCTTCATTAACAGCACACAGATATGTGACAGCCATAGTGTGTCAGGTACTAAACAGCCATGTCATCTTCACAACGATCACACAGAATGTAATTATCATCCTTGTTGTACATATGAGGAACTTAGGCAGAGACAGGTTAAGAAACATAGCCAAGATTGACTTCAACATCTGGGCTGTGAATAGACCCCTAAAGTAGATGATTCTATAGTTTTCCCCTTAAATTTCTTTGCAGGGAGGCAAACATTTTGTATTTCAAGATTCAGCTTATGATCCAGTTCTTAGCAATGGATTTGTCACTAGTTACTGGAAAAAAAATGAAAAAAAAAGAAAAGACTGGGGTAAGGATAGGCATATGATTCAGTACAGACCAACCTAAGCTAATCTAATTTTAGAGACTTTTACTGATACTGATGAAAGAGTCAAATTCCTTTTACTGAGTCTTTGAAGAGAAGTGACTGTAAACCCAGGGAGAATGTGCCTGAGAAGAGAACCGGCAGACATAGACAGGGGGTTGGGGAGAAGGAGGGAGGGATGAAGGGAGAAAGGAAGGAAGAGAAAGAAAAAAGGGAAAGTAAGAAAAAAAATAATAATAATTCTGAGACGTGAAGACAAGTTATCTGAATATATCCAGTCTGAATAAATAAATACCCAGAGACTTTTCAGTTATATGAATAATGTATAAGTTTTATGAAAAATGAGATAGATTTATGTTACACACAAATAGAATTCATCAGTGAATTAATTTGTTTAGGATACAAAACTAAATAGAGCACTTTGATGGCTGATTTAACACTGAGATTTTCATATTGATGTTTCTGTTACGAAAATGCTATTCTTAATCTCTTTCATATAGTGGCATTTTATAAGATTTACATAAGAAAGATGAAGAACTAAAAATGCCTGAAAAACTACAGTTTTGAATAATTTATTATATTCTTTAACACTCCAACATTCTATGATACTCTGAATTTCATTTTTTGACAACTAAATGATAAAACTATGTCCAATGATTTTCAGGAAGTACTTTTTGACATTGCAGTAAAGGGAAATGAAAATAGTAATTATTCAATTCTGATTGTATTTCAGACACTATGCTAGGTTTTTTGTATAAATTAACTTGTATTTTCTATTAATCATTTGTTTCAGATTATTTTCCATTAGATATATTAAGTTTCTTCCAACATTATTAAAGTCGTGAATTCTAAGTGTGTATTTTCTCCTTTCTTTTATTTTCAATTCTGGTCTTTTAGATTATTACCATACATTATATGACATATTTTACCATAGATTTAAAATGAATAGCAGACATTTGAAAAATTGTAAGATGTGTATAGTATCTAAATATAGAATTTTCATTAAAATAAAGAGTTTTCATTAAAATCGTAATATATTTACAATCATTTTAAATGCTGGAAACTTCACACAAAAATGTGCAAAGATCATTAATAAGTAGCTTGGCTTACAGAAATTAAGTTCAAATGAATAATACCTACATGAAGAGATGCTTAAGGTCTCCAGCAATCAGGTAATTGTGGATTTGAACAAGAGATACTACTTAACCATCTGAATGGTGAACTTGAAAAGATGGAAGAGCCTTACCACTATAGGTGAGGTATAGGCTGACTAGAACTCTCAGGCACTGTTAATAGGAGTGTAGACTGGTAAAGCTATTATATAAAGCACTCTGGTAATATTACGTGAAATTAATTATGCACATGCTTTAAATCTAGCTTTTACCAGAGAAAAACTCTTACATCAATTTGTAAAACGAAATGTGTGGTAATATTCACTGCAACTGTGTTCAGTTAGTGGATTGATTGGATGATCTATGTGTTCAAACCAGGGAAGTGAATAATTAAAATATGGCGAAGGTTACTATCAACCAACCAGTCAGTCTATGGTATTTTGTTGTAGCATCTCAGACTGACTAAGACAGGGCATTAGAGCGAGTACCTGCAGGAGGTGTAAAGGAAACATACAGAAAGGGGAAAATAAGTAAATTGAGAGAGAGATCTTGCTGTAAGCAATGATATTGGCTTACATTTAACAGAGGAATATGCTTAACACAACTTTCTGCTGTTAGGTCAGTCCAGAAAAAACAATTTGTTAAGCAATAAAATGATTGGGTGTTCAATTCCACATCATGCTATTATTATTCACTTATTTACCAGTTTCTAATTCCTTATTCCTTATGAAATTTTGTTATTTTACGACTCATAAACTTCTTTACAATTCTTCTGCTTTTTCTCATTTTCAGGAACATTGTACATGTCCCAGTTACCATTGTCTTTAATGACATAAATATCTCCAAATCCACCTTTGTCTCCCTCCAATTTATTTTCCGCAACTGCATTCAGATTAGTTTGTCAAATAAAGACTATAATCATCTCACTAGACATATCTTTAATGTTTTCCCACTGCTGTTAAAGAAATACAAAGTTTTTTACTTTTTTAATACCCCACATGGGGCCCATCAACCCTTGTATCTTCATACCACACCACTCATACCCACTTTCAGCTCTTTCTTCCCCCATCTGGAGCATCACTTTTTGAGAGAAGCTTTCTCTTATTTCCTAGAATGTGCCATGTCTCCATATTGCATACTCTCAGGGCATTATATATCACCCTCTAATAGAACGTATATTGGACTTTCAATTTTACGTATGTTTCATAACTGATTACCATGCACGTCACCATTAAATCTAAACTCCACAAAGACATGAGTTGTGTCTGCTTGTTGCTGATTTTCTCACTGTACTTGGTTCACAGTAGGTATTAAATAGGAATGACTGAACTAGTCAATTACCTAAATTAAAAACAAAAGCACTTAGTTTAATATTTCTAAATTGGTATATTAATAGGCATGTAGATTTTATATAACTGAAAAGTTTTATATAGAATGCAACTTAGGGCTTTCAGACTAAGCAACGCCTGTGCCATCAAATGCAAAAGACCATTTAGCATAGCCAAATAGGACATTATTGGTCCCCATGATTAACTGAAAAACCAAAACCCTTCTTCCATTTTCCTTATATAAGTTAATAGAGGATAAATAGAGAGTGATGCTTGTTAAACAGTGGCTTTTAGACCACATAATTTTTCAGTATTATAAAAATGAAGATGTCTGGGACTTAACTCTGACAAATGAAGACAAAATCCTAGGAGTTATAGCTCTAACTTATGGATTTTCACAAAGCCTCACTTATCCATACTAAGATTAAAAGTTGCTGAAGAAGAGTAGGTTGGGCAGTCACAAGGTAGAGAGCCAGGAACTCTGCTAAAATTAGTAGCTTTGGAGAGTTGTTCATAATTCTAACTGAATGTAGGTGTCAGTAAAGGCTCACATCAAAAACAGAGTGCTGAGCACTTGGGAAAATGAGACGCAGTTTGACTAGAATAAATCACAGCATGAGACATCAGACAGTCAAAGGGCCAGACCAGAATTGGAAACTTGGAAAAAACACTAAGCAAGCATGAGACAAGGTAGCTGTCCAAGAGACTGCACCGAATCTCACTCATTAGTTCATTGTCCTGTAACGGGCAAAGTCACGGGAGAAGAAGGCTCTGACAACATTCACAATGAAAGATTGATTTTGCAGTAAATGTTGATTCCAGGTGCTGAGCCTCTTCTAGACCTTTCTGTTGCGATAAGAACTCCTCCTCATACTTGTTCAGCCTAAGCAAATAAAGAGGAGTGGGTTACTGAAGTCAGATATGAGTTTGTAAAGAAAGACTACTCTTATCTATAGGCTAACCGGCTTCTCAAAAATTAGGTATTTCGGTGAGGAGTGTTCTATTTTTTTTTTTTTTTTCCAAAACATTACCCAGAGCTTGCCACAGAGAGTTCATGGATTTAAGACATACTGGAAAAAAAATTTGAAATGATTTCATTACATGAAGAAAAAAATAGGCATTGCAGCGTGCTATTAATCAAGAAATACATGCTGCAAGTGTTCATTTTCTATGTCTCTGTCAAGGCTTGTTTCCTTTACTCAAGTTATACTATTATACTATTTTTAAATGAGCGCTCATTCAGTTACTCTACTTCATGTTAACATGGGACACTTACTACACGTGACATGAGCATTGATTTACAGACATAAACTGAAGAAAAACATAAAAATGCAAGCGTCAGACACACAGAAGCAATTTATTTATCCTGCCTTTCAATTGACAGACCGGCTTCAAATTTCTAGTGATGTGTTTTAGCATGAGTTAAAGAGATGTCATTCAATAGTAAAGAAAGAATAAAAGTGAGGCCAAAATAGTGATAAGAAACTAAAATCTCTTAAAACTAGTGCCCGATAAAATTTCAAAGTACCTGTGTGCATACTTTGTTCTTAAACTATAATTTTCCTTTCACTTATTCAATTCTCTTTTCTTGTTTCAGATTCATATTATTTTACATCCATGCATCTCATCAAGTTTTACATTTGTTTCTTCAGAATCAGTTGAAAATCTTTGACTAAAACACATACTCACGGCCAGATTGCTCTGACAGGGTATTGGAAATGAGTTAAAACACAGAATTTGTTACCTAACAAATGGAAGATCAGTGTAGACCTTCTTTCTGCTCAGAGTATTTAGCTGGCTGAATAGACCCCTGAAGGCAAAGTCAGCAAAACTAGTTTTCAAAGGTTGGCAAGAGTTTCTTAGGGAACATTCTAAGTACCTTACTTCGTAAGAGAGCTTACAGTTTAATATGCTCACTCTGAATATCTGTTCTTATTACCTAATTGGTTGAAGTTATTAAAAAACTTCTCAGCGAGTTTAGTTTCAATTCACACCTTGTAAAAAAAGGTTAAAATATGCACACAGAAGACTCTTGTAACAGAAAGAGCAGTGTTGCTCTTTGGAATGACACATTATAACACAAAAAGGAGGGCCTGAAGCTAGACTATGAGATTTAACACTTAGCTCTGTGGAAGGGGTGAAATGCAACATTTAACATCAATCTTTAGTCTTTGGTTAATACAGCTCATTATGGAGCAGACGGCTTAAATGTTTTGCCATTTCCTGCCTATTTTTTATAGGACAAGAAATTAGCCTCTTTTTTATTAAAAAAAAAAAAAGAAGAAGAAGTTAAATGTCATAATTGTGAGGTGTGTAATTTTAAGAAGAGATACTAAAAGTAATTTTGGATTCACTTTAAAAGTTTCTAAAATTCAGGTGAAATATTTCAGTAATGAAGTGTTTAAAGGAGACATTTAAATACTCACCTATAATTCCTTCATGTGTGCCTATTATGATTACCTCAGTTGTAATCCTCTGAGTCATTTTCTGCATTTTGATTGTAGATACAGGGAAGAACTATTTGATTCATGGGTTGTTTAGATTAAACCTCCAAAGTCTATGCATAGAGATGCATGCACTGGCTGTTTCTTCATGCCCTCCACATATTTTTTGAAGTAGTTAGTCCTATACTGCACTTCTCTGCAATGAAGTCTAAGAGGTAACAACTGATAAGTTTTAATTATTAAAAAAGATCAAGTATTGAGCATGGCCCATATATAGCTTTAAGAATGATTACCGAATACGAAACATGACACTCTGGAAAATGTCCAGAGACTGCATGTAACTAAGCTTCCATCTATAGAATAGAAATAAACAAACCCAAGGAGCTCTACATTTGCCTTTCTGTCTTTTCTACATATACTGTGGGTACCATCTGTGGAGCAACTCTGGTTGGTATTAAGCTTCTCATGCCTCAAGCTGCTTTTGGTGTTCATGCTCAAGCATTACTTAAGTACATGCTGAAATCTTCCTGACCATACGTGTTAGTCTGATTCTCTTGATATAATGCCCTTCATTTCTACCACCTTCATTAAAATGAGTAATTTTAATTAGAAGTTCAAATATCTAATGGAAAAGTAAGATGGCCTTGCAAACTAACACAATCTGTCAAGAATTTGGTCCTTTATAACAGTTTAATCAAAAGATTTTTGGTGATGAAATCTTAAGCATTTCTCAGAAGCTGTTAGATCAATATGTTCACCTAACATCAAGCCTAACTCACATCAATGAAAACATCACAATATTACTGAGAATCAAGAAAGTCACTATTTTACTCAAATATAAAGAGTATCAAATAAAAGTTGTGTGTGTCAGCAATAGAGTATTTTCTGGAGGCCTCTGACACTGCATGACATGTGGTTGGAGAGCTTAAAGCCCATTTCTGTAGAAGGAAAAGCTATGGATCAATAGTTTTATTCTGTTATCTCCTATTTTTATTTTGAGTTGATTGCTGTACAAAGTACAGTGATTACAAAAAATATAGTAAGAACCAACATGAAGTTTTCTCTATCTAAATCAATCACAACTTCTTATTATACTCATTTAGTTTTGCTTCATATTTCTTGAGTCAGACCTAGAATATTAGGTCTAGCCCCTAGTAAATATTCAACAAATATTTAATAAATAGCTATTTTTTCTTTAGCGACTTTTAATATAAATTTTATGTCATTTAATCTTAATAATATTCTTTCCTCCAAATATTTAAAATCCTCAAGCATCTAAATCTTACACCAAATTTGCCCCCAAATACAGACATTTCTCCAGGAAAGGTCTTGCTGTATTCTAGATAACTTTTTGTTATTTGTGCATCTTTCTTTCAGGGTAAATATATCCCTACATTCCAGAGTTAATTTTTTTTTTTTCTCAAGACCTACAAATAATGGCTTAAAATATTTGTACTCCAAAGACTTCAACTCCAAGTAATTTAATACTGGACACTTAAATTCTCAAAGCATAAACTCACAGACTCCAAAACTAATGATGAATTTTACTCTTTAAGAATCAGTAGGAAGCAATTGATTTTACTGATGAGATTCAAGGCATACAATCACAGAAAATTAAAATTTGAGAGCACGTAGTCATTAGTATAAACAAACTGAAAATAGCATTCATCAACTGAAGTTTTGGAAAATAATTTTAAAGTTAATTTAACATGAATTATTAAATTATATAATGTGCTTTATTATACTATGTTATTAGTTATAAATGTTGCTTTCATTTAATAAATATTATTTGTATGAAGGTTACTCTAAGATGAAATGAACGAAACACTGTGTGTGTGTGCATGTTTGTGTGTGCGTGTGTGTCTATGTGAGTGCATCACTGAGTCATTTTCTCCTTTGTTTCCCCAGGTCAGATCTTTGGTACAGATGCTGCCATCACAATCGTAGAACACTCACCATTGCCTCAACAGGTTGGAGGGTAATACGGTTTGGCTGTGTCCCCACCCACGTCTCATCTTGAGCTCCCATAATCCCCATGTGTCATGAGAGAAACCTGATGGGAGGTAACTGAATCATGGGGGCAGGTGTTTCCCATGCTGTTCTCATGATAGTGAATAAGTCTCATGAGATCTGATGGTTAAACAGCAGTTCCCCTGCATATGCTCTTTTGCCTGCCACCATGTAAGACATGACTTTGTTCCTCTTTTGCCTTCCGCCATGATTGTGAGGCCTCCCCAGCCATGTGGAGCTCTGAGTCCGTTAAACCTCTTTTTCTTTATAAATTACCCAGCCTCAGGTATTTCTTCATAGCAATATGACAATGAACTAATACAGAAGGAAAGAAAGAATGATACAGGGAAAGAAGATGGAGGTGGAGGTCAGCTCTGATCTGGCTCACAGTCTGGGGAGTAATTACAAAATTTTAATTAGGGCCTTGACAAACAACTCAATTAGAGTTTTCTATCACCCAATTCCACGTGAAGGAAAGAAAATAGCCAGATGATTCTAGGAGTTAAGAGGCTTTGGGGCAAAAAAGAAAAGCATCCTCACAGATTATTTCTCATTTTAAATAGCAAGAAAAAATTGTTGATTATGCCTAGAAGTTGAAATAAATAGGAAGAAGTCAGTCAAAGAGGCATAATAAAGACAGACTTATTTTCAGCACAATGAGCTGTAGAGGTAAGGAAATGTTAATGGGCAGAGAAGGGAGATCTCACAACAAGAACTCGGCATGGGTGTGGCAGTAAGGCAGGGCAGAAACATTTGCCAAACAATGTTCTTTATTCCAAGATACCAAGACAATTGTTTTCTACTTCTTATGAAAAACAATGCTTTCTCCCCAGCATGTCTTGTTCTGCAACAGTGAGTATGAAGGATATGGAAGAATGGGCCACTCAGAAGAGTTGCTGGTAAAAGATGAATGAGGGATGAATGTTCAACAGTATCTTCATGCTGACATTTTTATCATGTGTTCACAGGACTAGAAAGATCCCACTCTAGGATTTAAGATTTACTGTGTTAAAAGGAAAAAAAGAAAAGAAAAAAGCAAAACTATGAATCTAAGAATAAAATATATGGAGATGAGGACCTTCTAAGCATGAAAACAAAGGTAGAAATATTAAAACGAAACACTATGATTTTCCATAGGAAAAAAAATAAAAGACAGGTGAAAAGGATGGGGGTGGGGGGGCATTTCCAACCTAACAAAATGTTAATACTCTTTAGCATCAAAACAAAACAAACAAAACATATTTCAGCATCGAATCAATGCAAATAAAGCGACCCCAATAAAAGTCAGAAGAATAGGTATGTGTCCAATTTGCCAGAGTAATACTTAAAAAGGGGAAAAAAATCAAATTGAAACCCAAACAAAACTTTCTTTACACTATGTTTACTAGGAAAGCAATGATAAGTTTAAACTAAAAAATATATAAAAACTGAAAATTTATACTCTCATGACCCTATAAAACCGTATACAACTTTATGCTAACTTATTAAACGTTTTTAAGTGGTGACATTAAATTATTTTAACTATGATTATGTTGGTAATTTCCTGAAGTACAATATCAATATGCATCACATTTATACTTTATTACTCAGGAAAAAAAATATACCTTGCTTACAATAAACAGGTTCCTATACTCAATTTTCCTCTAAAAATTTCTTCCAATGGTTTACTCATTTTGTGGCTGCTTAATATAGAGACAATTATCTTTAAAATGTAATCAATCAATTGATAGGTATCATGCTTGGACTTGTGGTCACACAAAAAGTGCTAAAAATAGTTATTCTCTACAGAAAATCATAACATTTGTATTTTAAGTGTTAAGTGTTATGTGACCCAGATATTCATTTGTATTTGCATGTAATTTGCCATAAGCATTGCCAACAGATTAAGAGAATTAGTTTTGATAAGGATTATATAAGGAGGACAAGGAGAGAGTATATAGAACCAATAAAATTTTCACTGAGATTAACCAAATCTTTAGATTTCACTTTTCCCCAATGACTTATTAATTATCTACATGTATTTTTTCTCTGAAACTGTTACCATTTAAAACTAATCTTTCAATTATAAAAAAGAATATATTCAATTGAAGTCTATATTCACTAAAATGTCTCTTCAGACAATGGAAGACTGTACAAATTTTCATAAAATCAGAATAAAATGATCTATATTTTAAGAATAATGTATATGTAATTCATTGTTACATTAATTCACGATTTTAAAAGCAATAAAAGCACTTTCACAAGGTGTTATTGTGAACAAAATAATAAAATAAGGTACATTGACCCAGAACTTGGCAGCCAGGCAAAGCAAACGTTGGTGAATTCTTCTTTTTGTCATTACAAATGGTGACTATAAATGGTGAACAAATATAATACCTGAAGCTGAATAAAGCTGCATTAGTAGTAAGCTTAGGATTTTATATTTTTTCTTTGAAGTGATAAATAATATGTAAGTTATGGGATGTATTACAGTAAAAATAAAGCAAAGCATCAATTTTGATTAAAAAATTCATGACTATCATCAAGACAGTTCCTTTGATAAATTCTAATTCTTACCTCATAAAACAATATATCTATTACTCTGGCCAATTATCTTTCACTTAAAAGAAGTGCCTGGTTAGAAGAGGAAGGTTGGTAATTTTGACTTAAATTGATAAATGTATACTTTCCATTTGCTGAGAGGCGTTGCTGTCAATGTATGGAGATTGCAGTAACGCTGATTGTAAATATCCAAATGTGTTTTAAAATTACGATGTAACATGTGGCCCAGTTTACAAAATCTATTACCCATCTAACACACTTTTTACAAACTGGAAGAAAAGCTTTTCATAAGTTGAATGTATTTGAAGTAGTATTCTGATGTGAGTGCATAATAATTTTATACCAGTAAAGCAAGTGCTTAAACAAACAAAAGAGCCACAGTGAGGAATAAACCAGATGCCTTTATATGAAAGTCTAATGATCCTTGTCAATAGTATTTATAGATCTGAGAGATAAATCAGAATATAGCATCAGATAAAGCACTTAAAATTATGCCAATTTTTCTGACCCACCCAGAAAATTAAAATTTAGCCTTTTATAACCCTAATGGGAACAAGCCCTTAATACCAAACATACAACAATATAATAGCAATTTCACCTGATTTGATTTCCCTAGCATGTTTAAGCAGTATTTTTATTTAAAAAAATTAATTGCACATCTGCTTGGTTTAGCAATATTAAAATCAATAAGGAATTAATAAAATTTTAATTGAGTTTATCAGAGATACATAGCATTGGAAGAAATTACTTCACTGAAATTAAAATATTAAAAAGAATTTTAGTCTAATCACAACTTTCATCGAGCTAAATTTTAACCAAAAGTCTGTCTTATTGGGAATTATTGAATCATCATTTGGTGGACGCATAGGGTCGCATTCTTTGACACCCTAACAGAAGAAGAGTCTATTTCTGCCCCGTTACATCTGGGCTTGGCTGTGGTGCTTTGACCAACACAGTCGGACAGAAATGACAACCTGTGAAGTCTGGGACTACTCCTGGGGTGAATGGGGGTTCCCATCTTGACCTTTTGCATCTTGAGCTACCACATAAAATGACTGACAACTGTGCTGAGGGATTACAAGGAGTGGACCTGAAAATACAGGAAGAAGGAGGGGGCACACCCTTCTAGAGGTCTCCCCTAAGGCATCATGCTTGAGAGTGAAGCTGCCGGATTGTCATCTCCTCATATTGTATCAGCCAAGTTGCCAACTGAATACCATGGTGACTCTAATTGGTGCCACATGGACTAGAAGAATCACTCAGCTATGTCGTGCCTGAATTCCTCACTCACAAGGTATGACATATAATGAAATGTTTGTTGCTTTCAGTCACTATGTTTTGGAGCAGTTTATCACACAGCAATAACTAACCAGAAAACAGAGGATCTTAGAACTAAGATGCTATGCAATCACAGCAAGCATATTCTAATACTGGCACTTCTCTATCATTTTGACATAATTTTTGAGAAGAAGTATGGCAAAATGGGAAATATTTCCAGAGCCATAAAATTCTCCTATGATTTGTCAAAAAAAATAGTTGTGTAAAGAATTTTCCTAAAAAACAATCCAAACTAAGCAAAATGTTGTTGTCCAATCTATCAATCTATTGCTATCATTTACACATTAAGTTAATATTGGCAAATATAATAATAAAAATAAGGTTATAATTAAATCAATTTTGGTATATCAGTCAAAGTAGTATTATTATGTGATAAGTAACATAAAGTTGAACATTATAGCCAAATGAAAGATAGTTATGGATTTTATGGATTGTAGGGTAGAAAAAGCAGGCTAAACACTTGTATCTATGTTGTCTGTCATTAAACATATGTGCAAGTTATATGAACTACACTGGATGATAACTTTGAAAAATGGAAACAACACACTTTCAAAGGCATGTTGGAGAATGTAAAGTTTTTATTTTGTTCTATTACTTGTGTAGTAGAGTAGATTTTAAGAAATCACTGTTTGATAATAGAATATGAGGTGACACATCAAATGACAATGGAGAGGAGGGACTATATGTATAACCTTTTAAAAGACAAGTACATTTTTTAAAGTTGTGTAGCATTACTAGACAATGAAGCACTGTTGTGTAGAATTACTACACGATGAAGCACTTTTGGAAAGAAAATAAAGTTACCTATCAAATAATACAAAGAATATACAGCTTTTCAAACAAGTCTCCTTCAGTGCAACATTAGGAAATCAGACACAGCTTTGAAGTTTGCTGGCAGTGTGAAAACCGTATCTACACTCTAATCATCTTGTATTTTTTGTACCTGTCTGATTTTATCATGTAGGGAGCATTCAGTTTTATGAATAAAGAAGTGAGTAGATGAATTAATGAAAATCTGTGGTGTACTGTCACCTGTGAAATAGAAATCCATGTTACTATTTACGCAAACTGCATATAGTACACGTAGATACACTATTGCTATACTTTAGACATGGTTCCTGGTTTATCTAACAATTTTAATATACAGAATGTTTTTAATGTCAAGTTATTTAATGTTCATGTCATTTTTAGTTTGTTGAAAACTATTTCTGAATTTTCTTGGTATGTTAACTTTCTTTCTTATTGTCTAATCACTGGCAAAACCTTTTCAAGGCCAGGCGGGGTGGCTCACGCCTGTAATCCCAGCACTTTGGGAGGCCGAGGCGGGTGGATCACGAGGTCAGGAGATCGAGACCATCCTGGCCAACATGGTGAAACCCCGTCTGTACTAAAAAAAAAAAAAAAAAAATGAGCCAGGCGGGGTGGCGGCGCCTGTGGTCCCAGCTCCTGGGGAGGCTGAGGCAGGAGAATGGCGGGAACACGGGGGGGCGGAGTTTGCAGTGAGCCAAGATCGCGCAAAACAAAACAAAACAAAACAAAAAACCTTTTCAAGCAACTGTAATGAAACGTATCATTACTCAAGTGATGTGACCCTCTCCCGCAATTTAAGAAATGTAGACAGTTAAAAGAAAGAGGAAGGAAGTTGTTTTAAAATTTGATTATTTTCTGCTGGGTTATTTCCACATAAATTAGCTTGAAGTCAACTTTAGATGGTAACTTTATTATAGCATAGCATTTGGAAGAATCTACTAACCAAAAAAGACAGTACAATCCAAACAAACAGTAAATAATCCTTAAGCCCATATTAATAATTATTCTCATTAAAGGAATACTGAAATAGTTGAACTGATGGCTGTCTGGAAATGTATGATATAACATTTTTATAATTAAAATGTTTTATTCTTATATAATTCACAAACCTCTCAATTCACCTAAAGTATACAACCCAATGGTTTTTATTATATTAAATAATTGTACAACCATCACCGTAATCAATTTTAGATCACTTTCACAAGCTAAAATGAAACTCAAACTCATTAACAGTCATTCCTCATTCATGTCCATTCCCACTAGCCCTAAACAAACAATCGTCTCCTTTCCATCTCTATAGATGTGCCTTTTCCAAACGTTTCATATAAATGAAATTATACAGTATAAGATCTTTATGTGAGTCACTTCATTCACTTCATTTACTATTTTCAAGGTTCTTCCATGTTGTAGCATGCATCAGTTCTTAATTCCCTTTTATTGACCCCAAAATACAGTCTAAATATATGATATTTGTCCATTCACCAGTTAATTGATACTTAGATTGTTTTCACTTTTTGACTATTATGAATAGTTCTGCTATAAACATCTGTGTAAAAGTTTTTTGTGTGTTAACACACATTTTCATTTAGCTTGAATATATAACTAGGAGTGGAATGTCTGGGTCACATGGCAACTCTCTATTTAATCAAGGAACTGCCAAACAGTTTTCCAAAGCAGTTGCACTATTTTAAATTTCTACCAGCACCGCATAAGTAATCCAATTTCTCCACCTCTTCCTAACTATTGTTATTATCTGCCTTTTTCATTATAGTCATCCTAGTGGATGTGCAGAGATATCTCGTTTGGGTTTGGAATTGCAATTCCCTAATGATATTACACATCTTTTCATGTGCTTATCAGCTGTTGTATATCTTCTTTAGAAAAACATCTATTCAGATCCTTTGTGCATTTAAAAAAATTATTTGTGTTTTACGTATTTTTTATATTGTTTGGATACAAGTTCTATATCAGTTACAGATTTGCATATATTTTTCCCATTATTTGTCATCTTTTACTTTCTTGATGAAGTCCATTATTACACAAATTTTATAATTTTGATGAACTTAAATTGATCTACTTTTTGTCACTTATGTGCTATGGCTTTTGAAGACAGGATTATGATCAATACTCTCTGTGAAAAATTTTACAAAAGCAGGCATTAATTCTTTCATAGGTGCAGGTACTCTACACATAACGCCAATCTTCCAGCAGCTCTTCTGGCTTTAATCACATAGCAAAGTCTTTGGGCAGCTGTAGACTCATGGCACCTCCTCGGGATTAGAAAGCAAAGAGGAGAGAGGGCCCTAATCCTTAAAGAATGTGTGACATTTTTGTTGTAGTTTAGAAAGTAGAATTCTAAGGGCACGCCTAGTTAAACTTGAATCGTATTCTTAATAACAGATACATAGAATTCAGGCTGGACCAACTGCTTTTTTTCCTGTTGTATGGCATAAACATTTTGTATAAATTATATTTTATGCACTGTCTATGAAAATACTGAGGATATCTTTATCTGTTCATAGATGTAACAGGGGTGCCTATTAAAACAAAGAACATTATTTATTAATAGTCTGTTTTAACGGTGATTGTCTTGGAATGCTAGCTGGATCTCTAAACTGTCTCCACGCAGAACTCTCGCAAGAAAGATCCCCTCAGGCACTATCACTTACCTCTTCCAATTTCATTTTCTTAGTGGTGTTTTCCTTTATTATGTTGGTTACGCATTTTGTCTACAAGATTAACCAATTGTTCAGAAACTTTCATGTTACTCTGCTTCAAATTGTGTTAACTTTTTGAATTCTCAAATAATATAATGTTTTTATATCAAATTAAATATTTACTTCACTGTTGGATATAATATACCTGTCCAGTAATTTGGGATTCATTTTGGTTAATTCTTTGAAGTATTTTCATTATTTATCAGTAGATTTTGAGTATGATGGCTTACTAATTTCACTGTGACCCTGATTGCTTCTAAAATATTTTTAAAGTAGTTTGCCCATTGCAATGTAGAAGGTCTTTTGTTAAAATTATTTACCTGACTAAATTCTCCAGAGTCACAAGAAAATGTATTTTTCATATACGTAGATTTTCTTACATGAGCAGGGTTAAATTCCTGGAACGTTTCTTAATGGAATAGAAGACTCTCATTATTTATCATATAGAAGTTTATCTTTTACTCCTTCATTAATTTTCCCTCAGAAAATTATCAGCTTCCAATAATAAACTACAACAATAATAATTAGAATGCTCTTTCATTTTCTTATGGTCATTTTAAACAATCTTCACTCTAGGCAGCTTATGATATGATATATGATAATGAATTAGTATTAATATTTTCAATCTCCTTTGGAAAAAAACACTTGTGTCTAAATTTAAAATGTTAAGATCCACCCCAAACCTCCCTGAAATTGACATTTATTTATTTTCTCTGTGACCAAAAGATTGTCTTTACTGCTGAAGGATATGAATGTATATTTGACAAAATGTATCTGCTTAGTTTACATACAGATATTTGAAAGAATACAGACGACAGTTAGTGACATTTACAACAATGTATGGCTTCCTTTAAGAAATGATGTTTTCAATGGTATTGTCTAAATGGTCATATGAATCTGAGTTGAAAAACGCACGTCATTTCTATTTGTGCAGTACATTTGTCCTTGTATTTTAGTTATAATTCTTTTTAAATTTCTTCAGAAGCAAATAGCACCTACGAAGCCTAGACAGATTGTCCCTTTTGATTTGAAAGACAAAGAGATCGCTATAGCTCATTTCACAAGTTAAATGAGCTAGCTTTTTATTTAAGGGGACAATGAAGCTCAATAATTATTGTTAAATTACAAGAAGAGTTCTATCAGGTAATATATTAAATCTAGAGGCAAGGAGCCTGATGTATCCACCTAATCAGTAGATTCCAGTAGATCTTAGAGGTGTTTTTCAGTAGGGCAGGTACTAGAGTAATAAAGCATCTCAGACATGAGCCATTTAAGAGAAACTGGTAGCATAAGGAGTGACTATATGCTATATCTTTTAGTGTTTGCCAGAAAACTGTTAATCCACTTAAAAATGACGTATTAATTTACTTAGAAAAATCAATTAGTACAACCCATAATACTTTGGTGTCAATATCTACCTTTGCAAAGAGTATCCAAAATAGTGTTCTCTGTATTCTTCAGGAGCAGGACTATTTCAGGAATTGATTGGAATATATCCAGAGGAAGCTTGGTCAAAATGACTAGGAGGGTGGAAACTATGATACTAGTAAAGGGTAAGGGATGAGAATCAGTTCATCTAAAAAAGAACACAAAATGAAGGTGAGTAATACCAACCCAATATTGGAAGACATTGCTCTGGAAGAGACACGTGGCACTACTGGGAAAATGCAGTAATTCCCTAAAGGCAAATGTCTGCTCTTTGTAGGGAAGTTAGAAAGATACATGAAAGACACATCTCTGCAACAGCATAGTCCCAAGAAGCATGCAAGAAAATCCAGGGGGAAAGGTGTTTGATAATGGATATTGATCCGGGTAATGTACATTAGGCCACGATTCTAAACTGTTCTCGGCTGACTTTGGCACCAGGGAAATAGACGGAAGACAGACATACTGAGTAGAAGAGGGCGGTTCCCTGGCAAAGGCCCCACCCTCAAGCCTGCAGACCCATGACCCTAAATGGGAAGAGACATTCCTGGTTTTGTGCCCAAATGTTGTCTTTTGGCCCTCCACAAACCCCTCTCCCATTCCCACACAAACCCCAGACACCAGGCTCCATGAGCAGACAAGCAGAAGAGCAAAGGAACAGAAGGGCGACATGATAGATAAGGAGAGAAGAGGAGTGTCTGAATGTCAAAAGGATGGTTGGAGAGGAGATCGGCTGTGGGACAGCGGAACTCCAGAGAAAGATCGTCTTCCCACTCCATCCCCTTTCAGGCTCACCACCCATCCCACTGGGAGCCAACTCCATCTGGCAATCAAATCCCTCACATTACCATCCTTCCATTTGTCCGTGTGACCTGATTCTTCCTGGACGCCAGACAAGAACCTGGGTAGCAAGTGGGCGCTGAGCTGAACACTTAAGCTGTTCCTGGCTGGCAGGGCTAAAGGAACGTTAAAACACCCCTACATACTGCCATGGGGCTACAGCCTGAAAGTGCTCACCCTGGCTCACCTGCCTGCCCCACCCCTCCTGTTAGGAGTTTGAGCACACAGACAAACAGATGAACAGATGAGTCATACCCCTGTGGCACATCCTGTGAGCGGAGGTTAGGGAACTCCCCCATCTCATCAGCACAAACAGCCAAAGGGTTCATTGAACTCCTATCATGTGCCTCCTACTGTGCTTAAGCACAGGTGGGAGCAAAGTCTGGAGTAATTTACTACTTCTAGAAGCTTCACACATTGACAGAAAGACAAGCTGGACTCATAAAACAAATATATAATGACACAAACCAGTAACATTTAAGTGGCAGACTAAAAGTTCCAAGAAAACAAGAATGCTACTGATTTCATTCACTGTCATAGCCCCAATACCTAAAGTGCCTGATGCTGCGTACATCCTTTGTTATACTATGTGAGACTTTGTTCTAAGCCTCTTAGAAATCATTACTGCTTTGTTAGTATTTTTAACAATTGAAAAGGTGTACTATAATTATCCATATTCTACACATGAGAATACTGAGGCACAGGGAAGTTAAGTGGCTTTTTCAAGTCACATGGCACAACAGGATTTGAACAATTGGGTCAGAGGCCATGCTACCTACTTTGCCCTATAATTCATAGTAACTAAATATATTAATTATTAAAGGTAAGTCACATGTAATCAAGAGAAAGGTACCTCTGTGTAAGTGACAAGCTTAATCAAAGAAATAGAACTTGAAACTAGAGAGAATTTGAACAAACAGTGGAAACAGCATGAAGGAAAACAGCAATCATTCCATTTTTTATTGAGCCCCTAAAATAAATATATACTGTATGAAGCAATGAGAAAATATGAGAATGACCAGTTCCTGCCTCCAAGGAGAAAATCTGAAATGAGAAGAACCTGGAATTGGATTTGTACAGACCTTCATTAAACCAATCTCAGTCTTTCACTGATTGCTTAGGGAAGCTCTTAAACTTCTCGGAGTTTTAGTTTGGGTCATATTGAGGATTGAAAGAGATAATTTTAGTCTCTCTTAATTTTAAAAGGTAAATACAAGAGTATAATAAATGTTCATTACCTTGACCCTTTCCTTTGTTTCATGGAAGTGTTGTGAAGACTAAATGAGATTATGCATGCAAATTTCATTTTAAAAAAAGCATTTGGCACTCAGCAAGTACTTAAAATCTACTTAACAACCTACTAACAAGACAAAATGGGAAGGTAAAACAGCTCAGTGAATGTGAACAGGTCAAAGTAGAAATCAGTTTGATTATCAGTGGCAAATTTCTATTGGAAAATAATGGGGCATACATTTAGTTGAGGGAGAAAGAATGGTTTATAAAGAATTTAGAAAGACTAAAGAGTGAGTACATAAGTTATCAAGAAAGTTACTAGAACTTATAGAATTGGAAAATTAATTAGCAAAAAATCAATATGCAGGTTAATCTGGAAGCATCATAAGGAATGAATTGAGATTAGTATAAACTGAAACAATGAGAAGTAATTGGAAGTTATGATTAGGTTAGAGGTCACGATGGTGGTGGAACTATAGGAAATAAAAAGCAAAACACCAAACAAAAACAAAACTTAAAAGGGGGGATTGCTATGGGTTTGCCTTTAAAATTGAATGACCTGAAAAAATTGACTTTAAAATTAAGAAGAAATGTAGGTACAACATTCATATATATCATGAGCTTTGGGTAGAAATCAGCAGCTGGATTTAAACCTCAACCCTGCCACACAACTGTGCTTGCCTGGGCAGCTTTCTTGGCTACTCTAAGTTTAATTTTATTTTCTATAAAATGAAGAAAATCATTTCACATGACTTGTGAGGAGGAAATGACTGAAATAACATACAACCAACACTAAGATAGTTAGCACCTAATAAATGTTGATAATATGTATTATATTTTGGCAAATCTACTTTATTTTAAAATAGAAGTGCTCTTAAAACAAAGTTACAACAATTTGAACTAAGGACAATTTTTTCTTCTTTTATATGGGTTAAAAAAAAAAATATCAGTACCAGGATCGAAGCCAACTATTGGTCATTTAAAAATATAGTATTTTGGAATAGGACATCCATATAAAGTATCCAGAATGGAGAAGTGGTTGAGAAGTAACAACAATGAACTATGAGAAAGAGTTTTTAAAAACTGTTAAATGTTTTTAAGGGAATTGATGTGGTTAGGCTGTGTCCCCACCCAAATCTCACCTTGAATTGTAATAATCCCCACGTGTCAAAGGTGGGGCCAGGTGGAGATAATTTAATAATGGGGCACTTTCCCCATACTGCTCTTGTGGTAGGGAATAAGTCTCAAGAGATCTGATGGTGTTATAAATGGTAAAGAGAGCTTGTCCCCTACACAAGCTCTCTTGTCTGCCGCCATGAAATACGTGACTTTTCTGCTCATTCACCTTCTGCCATGAAGCTCCCCCTGCCCCGGCCATGTGGAACTGTGAGTCAATTAAACCTCTTTCCTTTATAAATTACCCAGTCTCACGTGTGTCTTTATTAGCAGCATGAGAACAGATTAATACAGTCAATATTTTTTTAAATTTTGAGGACATTTGTCTTCAAGAATTTAATGAACAATTATAATAAAATGATATTGATTTATTGTGTATATACTGTAGAGTGGACAGAAGCCAGTTGATTTTCAACAAATGTGATAAGAACACACATTTGGGAGAGAACAGTCTGTTCAATAAATGGTGCTGGAAGAGTTGGATACTCACAGGCAGAAGAATGAAACTGCACCCTCATCTTTCGCCATACACAAAAATCAAATCAAAAGTATCAAAGACTCAAATGTAAGACCCAAAGCTATACAACCACTGGAAAAAAAATCACAGGGGAAATGCTTTATGACATTACACTGGGCAACAATTTTCTTGGATAAGACCTGAAAACCACAGGCAATAAAATAAAAAATAGATAAATGGGATTATATTAAACTAAAAAGCTTTTGCACAGCAAAGAAAACAGTCAACAGAGCAAAGAGACAACCTATAAAACTGGAAAAAATATTTGCAGACTATACCTCATGCTTCAGCATATACTATTAATTTCTATCTATATCAGATATATTATGAATTTATTGATTTAATAAACTAAAAATATATCTTTTTTCTTACTATATTATGTTAAAGAATTATCGTATAGATTTGCATTAGTGGTGGTTTGTTAAAGCAAGGAACGAGGTTCGTTATTAATGACTAACATGGTTTACTCCTATAAAAAATTATTTTTAAAAATTTCAAATTTTCTTTGACCAAGGTCTTCTGAATTTAGAAAAAATTCTGATTCTTTTTCATCACACTTAAAAATGTCCATCAATGATACACTGGATAAAGAAACTGTAGCACATCTACAACATGGAATACTATGCAACCATAAAAAAGGATGAGTTCATGTCCTTTGCAGGGACACAGATGAAGCTGGAAACCATCATTCTCAGCAAACTATCACAAGAACAGAAAACCAAACACCACATATTCTCCCTCAAAAGTGGGAGCTGAACCGTGAGAACACATGGACATACGGAGAGGAACATCACACACCAGGGCTTGTTGGGGGGTGGAAGGTTAGGGAGGGATAACATTAGGAGAAATATCTAATGTAGATGATGGGTTGATGGGTGCAGCAAACCACCATGGCACGTGTATACCTATGTAACAAAACTGCATGTTCTGCGTGTGTACCCCAGAACTTAAAGTATAATAAAAAATAATATTAATAATAAAAAATTTCTCCAGGAAGAAACACAGAGTAGAAAATGTGTGCCCAAATTAATGCATGGGAGTGTTTTTTAAAGAGAAAATCTATTAATCAGAAATGACCTGATTGATATGGATTTCTCTCCCTCCAACCTCATGGGCAATTTCCCACAATCCTGCCCAACGTCATACTTCCTAGATTTTAGGATTAGAGATTCAGAGGGGGCCAAGAAATGGACAATTTTAGAACAACCCAGAAGTCAGACGTCCCTCTTTAGGCCTATCCAAGAATCTAGGGTCAATCCTTAAATATATCCAATAACAAATATGACTTTTGATTTATGTCTGAGTAAATTATTCTTCTAAGTGGAACTCACCTACTTTATCATACTAGGATATATCATACAGACATATTAAAAGTAGTCATTGAACCAGAGCTAAGGACTTCAGGTATTGATGAGTGAAGAGGTACTACTTTGAGATATTTCAAACTTTAGGAGTTGGTGAGCTCCTTAAGCAAAGAAGGAGAGCAAAACCAAAATGCAACTTTATTATTTTAACTCTTAAACTAATTTTTTGGGGAAATTTGAAAACTAATTTTATTTGGGTTTCATTAAATTACTATGGATAGAGTCCTCTCTTGGTGCTTGGCTTTTAGCTGTCACAAGGAATACAAATGTGAGATGGTTTCCTGGTCAACCAAAGCTTCTGTCTGGTGAAGATAACCATTAAAAAAGGAATATTATAATAATTAAGGTTTGATGGCTTAGAATTTACTATCATGAGTTATCTAATCTAATCTGGGGGTTAGATAGTTCTTCTTGAAACAGGAGCTTTTATACTAAGAACTAAAGGAAAATTAGGTATTAGCTAGGTGAGGGGAAGGTGCTGGAGAGTGAGAGTGGATGTGGGAGAGTGTTCAAGACATAACTGGACACACTGAATTAAAACACAAGTGAGTATATCCAAAAAGATATACCCAAGTCTACCCTCTAGTACCTGTGAATGAAACCCTATTTGGAAGTAGTAAAGTCTTTGCAGACATAATTAAGATACAAGTGTCTTATATGTAAGTTGGACCCTAACTCCAATGACTGGTGTCCTTTATAAGAGAAAGTGGGAGACTGGAGCGACACAGGCCTATGGTAGATACAGAGAGAAGACCATGTGAAGACTGAGGCAGAGACTGAAGTTATGCAGCCCAAGCCAACGAATGCCAAGGGTGGCCAGCAGCCACTGGAAGCTAGGAGAGCGCCATGAAGTAAACCGTCTCTCAGAGACTCCAGAGGGAACCAACTCTACCTAGGGTTGTATTAGCACGTTGGGTATAAACAAGAACACTGGCCTAGCAAATCAGATTTGCTTTTTTGTTAAGTTCTGTTCCTTAATTGCTAGGTGATTTTGGACAAGGTCTTACCATCTAGGAAAACTAGGAGAAATAATATCTGCTGAAATGGCCTCAGCAGGATACATCTTATATGTGAGATCCAAAATGAATCATTTTTAATACCTCCTGCTGTACACAACAAAATTATTTTCAGTGATAGTAATGGAATGAATAAATACTCCAAGGCAATAATAGTATTAATGTAATTTAATTCCTTTTTGAACTTCTGGCCTTCAGAACTCTCAGACAATAATTTTCAATTGTTTTAAGATACAAAAGTTGTTTTAATTTGTAATGGCAGCCCTAGGATACTAATACATTCTTGATTTAGAATAAAAATCCTAGATAGTTTAATAAGCATACCCCTAATACATAGAAAAAAAAATTACTCTTTATATCCAGGACCGCATTATGCATTTCATACCAAATACCAGCTTCCCATTAGCCAGAGAGCAATAAATTATATGTCTAAGAAATATGTGTGACTTCTGAAAACAGCAAAATGAGTAAAGCACAGCTCATGTGTGTGAAGTGGTTAATAGTTTATAAAGTATTTTTTCTTACAATTATTAATATGAACAAATATATTACGAATTATTTCATTTTACAGATAAGGACAGTAACCTGTGCAACCTTCTCTAGTTGCAGAAGCTAGATACATGTTAGTCAAAAACAAATGACTCACGCTCTTTCAAGCTTTATACAAGATCCCATTTAGATGTCTGTAGTAAAGACAATTCTTCAAGTGTGTACAAACTGCAAAGTGTTAGTAAGAGAGTCACTCATGTGCTAAGCGAATCTCTGAGTGACTGTATACCACAAGAAAAAGTTTACATAGCAACAAGTCAGATATCATAAATTTTTAAACAATAATTGAAAATCTGTGAAGCATGCTGGCTTTTTAGGCTGAATCTTGTTTTCACTTTTATTTTTTCTCTGGCATTGGACAAGTCCTATTACTTTGATATGCCTCAGTTATTTCATTTTTAAAAATTGAGGTAATAGCATCAATTGCAGATGGTTAGGTGAGGGTTGAATGGGAACATAAATGCAAAGTTTTCAAAAGAGTACATAGTAAGTGCTCATTGAATGTTAGGTAGCATTAGCTATTAAAACATCTCCTTACTTTGTACTTTAGGAAGGCCACACATAAATTTTAAAACATCTTTTGTTTGTTTGTCTTATGCATGGTGTTAAACTAGATTTAGGAAATTATTTTTGAAAAAAAAAAAGGAAATAATTTGTGCTTCAAATAAGTTGGTGAAACACCAACCTACTCCTTGAAGATTTAGGATGTATAAAATATTTAAAGAATCTTTAAACTTTATTCTAAATAAATTTGTTTAAACTTGCATTTTCCTAATTTATTTGACAACAAAGTGCATTTTCTATGAAAGATCTATTAGCATGTTGCCTAAAAATAAGAACACTAGCCTAGCAAATCAGATTTGTTTTTTGTTAATTTCTGTTCCTTAATTGCTAGGTGATTTTGGAAAAGGTAACGCTATCTAGGAAAACCGGGAGAAATAAAACCTACTGATATTGTCTCAGGAAGGATACAGCTTATATTTGACATCCCAAATGAGTCATTTTAATATGTCCTACTGTATACAACAAAATTGTTTTCAGTAATAGTCATGAAATGAATAGATACTCTAAAGGCATGATAGTATTAAAGTAACTCAATTGCTTTTTCTTTTTTTTTGAGACGGAGTCTGGCTCTGTGGCCCAGGCTGGAGTGAGCGGCGCCATCTTGGCTCCCTGCAAGCTCCGCCCCCCGGGTTCCCGCCATTCTCCTGCCTCCGCCTCCCGAGGAGCTGGGACCACAGGCGCCGCCACCACGCCCGGCTCATGTTTGTATTTTTAGTGGAGACTGGGTTTCACCGTGTTAGCCAGGATGGTCTCCATCTCCTGACCTCGTGATCCGCTGCCTCGGCCTCCCAAAGTGCTGGGATTACAGGAGTGAGCCACCGCGCCCCGCCAACTCAATTGCTTTTTTTTTATAAAAAAAATCTTTATTCTCACTGAGTTACAATTGTTTACATCAAATCAACTTTTAAATGCAGGTGTGTTTTGAACCATAAGGGTTAGAATCACAAACTGCAACCAAAGTGAGCTTGGAAATTTCTGAACTATTACATATTTTATATCAAAATGAACACATATTGTTTAGTCTACATGTAGATAAGCCTGGGTGAGGTTCTGCTTCTGTAACTGGGAGTTCTTTGTATTACTGTTCACGTTGAATACATTGTTTATTAAAGGGTAAGAAATAAAAATGCTCTCATTTTCTGCTTCCAGATATATTATTACAACTGAATAAAGTCTGAATAACTTAGAGAAAATTCCTCAGTTATGCACTAAACTATA
The DNA here is from genome assembly GCF_001698545.2 of Rhinopithecus bieti. NCBI lineage: Eukaryota > Metazoa > Chordata > Mammalia > Primates > Cercopithecidae > Rhinopithecus > Rhinopithecus bieti. The sequence goes on from NW_016809459.1 coordinate 245,401, forward strand.
ATAGCAATCATAGAAGAAATTATAGCCACAAATATTGATTAGAATAGAACAAAAAATTTTTGGAGGAGAGTATTTTGGAATATTTTATTACTATATTATTTAAAATTGTCAAGATATGGTGACATTAGTAAGGAGGATGATTTTTAGTAGGTTTTATTATTGTGTTTAAATTCTCTACAGAAAATGCCCTTTATTGCTTGCACCCTCTGGTCCTCCCCACTAGTTTGAACAAAAAGTTTTAAGAACAAAGGCATGAAATGTCCATAAGAGTTCTTTGTAAACCCCTAAGTATGACAAAACAGTAAGGTATCATTAAGAGTAGCAATTGGACTTTACTAGGGAGCTTGCTCCATTCACAGAGATTTTCTTACATTGTCATTTTAACCTACAGACTCTGGAAGACTAGTGAAGCTTTTGGATCGCCTTTTTGGACTATTATTATTAATGGACAAAATAAAATAAATGGAGTTCGAATGATACTACAATCTGATGAAGGACTAATATCCAGAACCCACAAGGAACTCCAACAAATAGGCAAGAAAAAAAAACAAACAATCCCATCAAAAAGTGGGCTAAGGACATGTATAGATAATTCCCCAAAGAAGATACACAAATGGCCAATAAACATATGAAAAAATGCTCAACATCACTAACGACCAGGGAAGTGCAAATCAAAACCACAATGCGGTACCAGTTTACTCCCGTGAGAACAGCCAGAATTAAAAAACAATAGATGTTGGCATGGGTGTGGTGAAAAGGGAACACTTTACACTGCTGCTGGGAGTGAAAACTAGTACAACCATTATGGAAAACAGTGTGGAGATTCCTTAAAGAACTAAAAGTAGAACTAACATTTGATCCAGCAATCTCATTACTGAGTATCTACTCAGAGGAAAAGAAGTCATTATACGAAAAAGATACTTGCACACGCATGTTTATAGCAGCAAAATTCGCAACTGCAAAAATATGGAACCAGCCCAAATACCTGTCAATTAATGAGTGGGTAAAGAAATTGTAGTGTATATATATATACCATGGAATACTATTCAGTCATAAAAAGTAACAACATAATGGCATTTGCAGCAACCCAGATGGAATTGGAGACCATTATTCTAAGTGAAGTAACTCAGGAATGGAAAACCAAACATCATTTGTTCTCACTCGTAAGTGGGAGCTAAGCTATGAGTATGCAAAGGCATAAGAATGATGCAATGGACTTTGAGAATTCCGGGGAACGGGTGGGAAAGGTGTGAGGCATAAAAGACTACACAATGGGGAAGGAGTACACGGCTTGGGTGAGGAGTGAACCAGGATCTCAGAAATCACCACCAAAGAACTTATTCATGTAACCAAACACCACCTGTTCCCCAATAACCTATGTAAATTCAAAAATAATAAAAAATAATTTTTTAAGTTGAAGAAAAAAATTTGGTAATGAAAATATCTTAAGTCTATGTTATGGTAAATATGTGCTCTTTTATTAGCACATTAATTAATATGTGGCAGAACGTCAAATTTCCATGATATCTTGACACATCTACGGCAACTGTAATGTAATAAAAAATCAGTGATTTTGATTGGCAACAAAGTCACTGGTACTGCTAATACTACTATGGTTTATTGTTATGCTCATAATTGGAAAACGCTGTACTTCCAGCAAGGTAAGTGGTAATATAGGCATATCGTTATTTTTATTCAAGTACTCAAATTCACTGCATTTTATTCAAAGACCTTTTGGGGATCTGCGGATTCCAGATAAATCACCCTCAACAGCTTCAAATGGACTTAAAAGTATCTAAACATCTCATCTCAACTGTTGAATCTGCTCTTTTACTTGGGAAATCCCCACCAACAAGCTTGTAAATCTCTCAAGTTTGAATAGGTATAATGAGGATTTATAAGGGGTAAACAGTAAGTCCTTGAACATTGTTTTCTTTTTTATTAGGTGCAGATGAGGTATGGCTTATGATATGCAAGAAGATGCTTTTAAAAACATTTTCCCTGAAGAAACTAAAAATTAAAAAAATTAAAAAAAAAAGTGGGAAAGCGCACAAAGATGATCATACTATATGTTTACCGAGTTGAGTAAAGGAGGAGAAAAGCTGTTTTAGGCAGAATTTACCAAAGGATTTGGGTACAATTTTTCATTTTGAATTTGAGATTATAGGCAAATGATATATATATATATAGATCTAAATAACCAGACAACTTTAAAACACACTTTTCTTTAAAAATCAAGTTTAGGTACATTATATAATTATTATACAAGATTCATAATTATACATTTACCAGTTTAAGGTCCGTGGATTCAATTTCCTTGCTGATTTAGGATTATCTGGAATATTCTTGTCCAAAGGACTATGCATGCTTTTAACATTAACAAATTAGTTGAATACTATTTATAGTAATAATATATTAAATTATTAATCTATATGTGACTCTACCTTGATCTAAATAATTAAGTCTAATTTTAAAGACATTAGTGCATGTTTCCCCTTCTTCATTTTGTATATGTCATAGCCTCACCCTTTATGCTACAGAGAATACTTATAATAACTCTGTTGGCTGCAATTCAGTCACCAGGAAGTGAAAGCAAATGGAAGCACCAAATAAGGCTGCAATTGCCCCGGGATCTATAGAAGAAAATAATCAAGTGAAGGTCTAAAACTAGGATTTTGATTAGAAAAGGTGAGTTGCTGAACGATCGACTTGGAGGATTAGAGAAATGTCTTGATGTTCTTTAGGGGCCCAAATCCTGATAAAGCTACCTTTGATTCTAGATGGAAAGCACTCAGCAATAACAGCCAGTTAAGAAATACAGCTTACTCAACTTGGAACTGAATCTGCAGACAGAAAAAAAAAAAAAAAAAAAAAAAACATGTTAAGCTTTTAAATTAAGACAGTTACTGAACTATGTGCCTGGAGGATTTCAACATGTGCGGTTGAAATTCTTTATATGTCGATTGTGTGGAAAGCACGGTTCCAACCCCATGTGCTGCTTGATTCCCAGAAACCCTGAGCTGCTTGGGGGGATTATTTAAATTTTTCAGAATGTAATGTGTACTTCCAGGTTCCACCTTTTTATTTCACTCATTTTCATTCCCTTCATCCCCATACTACCTTTCAAATCATTTCCAATGTTACCTGTCTTTATGAAGCCTTGTTCATTGCAGTTCTCTGCCTGCCAGTAGAGCTGACGAACCATTCTTTAGCTCTCCCAGGAAGCTTTGCTTAGCGCTTTATAACAGCCTTTCTCTGACCCATGCATGACTGTGTTACACCACAGAAACTTGAGTTTTTTTTAATGGCTAGGTATGCAATGGAGCAATTTCTGACTTGGCAACTATGGCTGAATAAACTAAAATCCAGAATAAACTACAAATAAATAACAACAACAAAAACAGAAGAGTATAATCTATACCCCACTCAGGTGAGGAAAATGCAGAGTGCTCTAGAGGCACATCGGGAAAGCATCTTAGAGTCACACTGTATTATAACACACATCTGTATTACTCCCCATTTTAGCATAGGCTCTAAGCAGAACTTCATAAACAATTATTGCCCAAATCAAGAAATAAATGATCATGGAATGTAAATCACACTCTGTAAATAATCTATGATCTAGAACAGTGGTCCCCAAACTTTTTGTCACCTGGGATGGATTTTGTGGAAGACAGTTTTTCCACGGATGTGGGTATGGGGGGAAATGGGTTCGGGATGAAAATGGTCCACCTCAGATCGTCAGGCATTAGTTACGTTCTCACAAGGAGCATGCAGCCTCGAACCCTCACATGCGCACGTCACAATGGGGTTCACGGTCCTGTGAAAATCGAATGCCTCGCCTATCTGACAGGAGGCGGAGCTCAGGTGGAAATACTTGCCCACTCACTGCTCACCTCCTGCTACGTGGCTACATCCCTAACAGGCCACGGACCTGTACTGGTCCACAGCCCAGGGGTTGGAGAACCCTGATCTAGAGTAGGAACGATGCATAGGAGAATGGCCCAAAGCTGGGGTCTGGAAGTCACTCTCGTGGAACTTAAATATCTGTGAAACTTTTGGAAAGTTCCCTCACCATGATGGGTAATGGATATAGGAAATACACAGTATCAAAAAAGCCTTAATTTTTAATGGACCTGCAAATAACTCACTGATTAATTCTTATTACTTTAGTTAAGAGAATGTTATCACTTACAATTTATAAAAATGTTATGTTGATTAAATGAAAATTGGTCTTCTGGAACTAGATCTTTCATCAACAATATTTGAGAACCTGAGCATAGGTAGTATAAGACATTCCGTGATGTTATTGTGCTACATTTAGTCCAATATACCTATACCAACTCAGGCCACCTTAACACGGAAGTTCACTTTCCCTAGTTTTCCTTTTAAAAATTCAATAGAAAATGTATATTTACCTTAGTCATTTTGACTACTTTGACACCGAAATCTAAGCAAACCATAATAAGAAAGGAAAATAAATCTAAAACATACACAATACCAAGTACTGAAAACCTTTTGTGCAAAATTACAACTCATCTTCATAGTCAGTGTTACCGGGTTTTAACTACAATTCTTTTACACAGTTTTGAAAGTGGATTTTATTGCCAGAATGCCAAATACTCTCTTATTAAAGAAACATTACAAATATTTAGAAGACAGGAATCATTTTCAAAGTATTTAGACATTTTTGATATAATTGAGCACATTTTATACACACATTTTGATCCTTTGATGCAGTGAATTGGGTCTTATAGAATATGTTCCAATATATTATTCAAATGAATTCTAGTCCTTGGTTTAACCTTTGTATTACTATTTCTCAAGTATATAGGGGATATATTGAAATCAATATGGGTCTAAAGAGCTTTTCCTTTCTAGATGGGCACACTTCATATGCATTTATTCCCCTGATTATGATCAAGCTCTGCTAGATGGGCTAGGTAAATTTTTTTTCTCACTTAACACATCTTATTGTACACACTGGTATTACCTTTTGTTCAATATTGCTCTCATTTCACTATAGAGATTTCCAGCAAATATACAGAAGAATTTGTGTGTATGTGTGTGTGTCCATGTTGTTGGTTTAACAAATATAAATTATTAAGATTTTCAATGTCATTTTCAAAACTTAAACTAGCTGCGGAAATCAATGCATGTTTGAGAAATTGGAGCTTCGTTTAGTTTATGTGTGGGGATATTATCAACTTTACTTTAACAAAAGAACCATTTACCTTCATGGGACTATGGTTCTTTTGTCCTTAGATCATTCTAAATCACCACTATTACATATGATTTTATTTTATTTCTAATAGGCTATACACATGCTATTCCAGGGGAAAGCATAATAAAGCAATTTCTTTCCAGCACAGAGAAGACATGTGAGATCAATTTTTTTTTCTCCATACATTTCCTATTTTAACACACAGTAACTAATTTTACTTGCCAGATTTTATGGCCTTTTATTGGTTATGCAGTTTTATTTATATTCTTGCTTGCGACTAATTATCACATTCTGCATAATTTATAATGTATTCTACTGATGGTGAAGCCTGAATAATGAAATCCATCTATAGAAAGAAATCGACTGCCTTGCAATGAAAATGCCAAGGAGAGTATGAACAGAAATTGTAAAAGACTGAGGAATTTCTACTTAAAGTGAACTCGCTTCCTTTGTTCTGCAAACGAAAAATAAAGATATTACTAGAATGGAGCTCAGCTGAATTTTGTCCAACACAATTTTATCTACCTTTTGTAAACTATGTGATTTCTTGCACCACCTAATTAAAAAAATAAAAACCAGGTGTAAGTGGACAATTTGTCAATGACTTCATCTGCAGAGATAATTCTGTGAATAGCCTAGGAGCTCTTTTGTGACTATTATTTACATTACAAAACACTGGCCTGCTTCAAAGAGGTAGAATTAGTCTATTAATGCATTCCTTTCCCATGTCTATCAACTAGCTTGAGCCGCTAATATGGGAATATGCCTTATAAACAAATGTTTCTCATACCTAATGGTCAAGTTTCTTGAACTGACCATTCTGTGCTACTGATATTTAAAATTTTTGAACCATTTTTAGTGCCAACACTGATCTTTATTGATCTCTAATTGTTATTTTGTCCCCTGGCAACCTTATTCATTTTGCCACTTGGACCTTGCTTTTAATCTTAGAGAAGTTTAACATAGTTCAGAAGAAATGTTGGTATTATTTCTATCAAATTTAAAAGGAATGTGCTATATTGCCTTTTCTTTTATTAATATGAAAATCTGGACACTTTCCTAAATAACAAAATTATGTGAAAGAAGACTTACAGAAATGGAAAATAAACTGATGGATTATGACTCTTAAGTGAATTTAACATAGAAAATACATATCCTATGCTTTTTCCTACTACTGCCTTAAATGCTTTCGTATCTTTGTGATCTAGATTCCTATAAATTTCAATTTATAAATAGGAATTATTCATACATTTATTCACATACGGATTATATTTACGTCTCATGTACTTTGTAAGGACACTGACAAAAATATTGATTCCATCAGTATCATAATCAAAACTAAGCTTTTGTGCATAATTTTATTACTTATTTTGGATAATACACAGATAAGGCTCTACCTATGTGAAGATGTAGAAGATGTACTCCCTGTTACAAGAAACTTAGTATTTGTTTGGGAATTGATATGGTTTGGCTGTGTCCCCACCAAAATTTTATCTTGAATTGTGGCTCCCATAAGTCCTACATGTTGTGTTGTGGGAGGGATCTGGTGGGAGATAACTGAATCATTGGGGCAGTTTCCCCCATACTATTCTCGTGGTAGTGAATAAGTCTCACAAGATCTAATAGTTTTATAGGGGCAAACCCCTTAAACTTGGTTCTCATTCTCTCTTGCCTGTTGTCGTCTAAGACATCACTTACTCTTCTGCCATGATTGTGAGGCCTCCCCAGACATGTGGAACTGTGAGTCAATTAAATCTCTTCCCTTTATAAATTACCCAGTCTCCAGTATGACTTTGTTAGCAGCATAAAAACGGACTAATGCAGGAATGCATATAAATAATAATAAGGATCACTTATAAAGAACTTCATGGTTGCTAAGTAAGACAGTATAAAATAAGTGCAAAATAAATGGGTAAGCAAATGCTAAAAAAACAGACCTTCCAAGGACCGTGATAACCATAGAGGAATGTAGAATTGGACTTGGACTTGAAACTTCAAAATAAAGATAGGATATAACATTTATGTCTATTTAGGAAACAGCGTTTGACCAGTGGAATAAATAGTTAATTTTAGCCTCAAGTCCATTTTCCTCTTCTTCTATAATAATTTTTCTAGCTGTGCAATCAGCTGCCCAGCTGGAGATCTGCAACATGGCCGAGCCAAGCTCCTCAACAACAGGGTGTGTTGAAACAGCAAAAGGGAATTGCACAGAGAACTCTGTGGAATAGAGCGACTTCCCCACCCTGTTCTGCCCACTGACCACAGTTGTGTCATGTGAAATATATAAACTTCTTTGTTTGAAGCAATATTTATTTTTATTTTATTTATGTCATGGTATTATAATTTTTGCCCTCTCTTTTATAACTTCTAACACAGATAGCAAAGACCCCATCTAGAGACATTGTGAAAAATGGAAAGACTGTTAATTCCGTCAGGACACAGAGCAAGGTAAAGGAAAAAGTAAAGTGGAGTGTTAGAGTGTCATAATTGTGGTCCCACTGAATGGGGTGAAAGTGAGTTTTCAGTAAGCCTTGCTTTGGGAAAAGCCAAAGAGTTTAGTTTTTGATAACTTGCCTCTGAAGAAATGACCACATTCAGATGAAAATGCAGTCATGTATCTCTGAATGCCAAGGAAACAGGCCCTGGGAACATCACAAAGGGTACATTCACACACCTAGATGCTACAGCCTACTACACACTTGGACTGTACAATGTAACCTACTGCTCCTAGGTTACAAACCTGTAAATCATGTTACTGTACTGAATGCTGCAGGGAATTGTAACAAAATGATAAGTATTTGTGTACCTAAACATAGAAAACGTGCAGGAAAGCTGTGATATTATGAAGAATCTTATGGGACCACAGTCATATATGTGTTCTATCATTGACTGAAGCATTGCTAAGATGAGCATGGGTGTGCCTAGCAGACAGTCATGGATCTGGAGCGGGACGGGGGGTGGGGGAACAAAAAGAAAGCCAGGAGAGAAATCTCTTATATGGGAGCAGTTCATGTAGAAGAGAGAGTGGAAAACTGGGGAAGGAAAGCTTTCTCAGTGGGAGAATTGAGAAGAAAAGTGTGGGTCTGACTGAGGATTGAGCCTTGAGGTACAAGGCATTTAAGCATCAGGAGACCTAACTGCTTTCAAGGACATAACCACAATAGAGAGGAACATTTAATACACCATTTGTTAGCCAAGGTCACTCTTCCCTCTGAGTATAGAAACAGCCCTTACCTTGATCAGATGACCTAAATGTTTGCTTTGTCTTAGAGATTCCCCACGGGGATCAATCAAGTTCCTAGTCTTTTTGAGCCTTAAAATTTTGTCTGTAAAGTGGGGTGATGCATGTTTAAAGTGATCGTAAAGGTGCTAGACTGTCCATTTCTCTACTTGATAAAAGGTCCAGTCATTTTCCAAGAAAACTGTCAGATGTCAGCACTTCTGTGAAGCCAGAACCCTGTGGAAAATTTCATATCTTTTGATTCTGGTATACTTAAAGTGTTGCGGGAAAGATGTTATTTATTCTTGTAGATTTAAAGTCATTCTGTTACATACTCACTACAATAACAAAGCTTAGTTATTAAATAAGTGCTGCAAATAAGGATTTCAGGCATATATATATGGTGGTAAAATGATTGAAATATTTTAAAAATTGGCTGAGAGTTAGAAATAAGAATGGTTGTATAATTTAGAAGCCATAATTTGGGATGTTGTCTGCTGCTAATTTGAAAAGCCATAATATGCATGTAACAGTTCTCTCCTGTGCTCTAATATACTTGAGGGCCAGTGGATAAATATGGGTTAAGTATATTGTGATAAATCACATGGTTTATACACCACTATCATTGCACTATCTTTTTTTTTTGAGACAGAGTCCCACTCTGTCACCAGGTTGGGGTGCACTGGCACAATGTTGGCTCACTGCAAGCTCCGTCTCCCAGGTTCAAGCAGTTCTCCTGCCCCAGTCTCTCGAGTAGCTGGGACTACAGACGTGCACCAACATGCCCAGCTAATTTTTGTATTTTTAGTAGAGATGGAGTTTCGCCATGTTGGGCAGGATGGTCTTGATCTCTTGACCTTGTGATCCGCCTGCCTCAGCCTCCCAAAGTGCTGGGATTACAGGCATGAGCCATCACGCCCAGCCGACTATCTTTACTCTTAGAAAAGACTCTGAACTCTCTTAGGGAGGAGATTTCCCTGTATTAATTGTACTAATCTTACTATAGTGTTGAGCTGTGTGGCTGCTATATAGTAGACATCAATAAATATTTGTTGAATAAAAAGATGTTTACATGCATGAGTGCTTTGGATAAAATGAGGCATTGTATTAATTCTTTTGTTAGTATAGTTGGTATTAAAATGTACACTTTAATTCAAAACATTGAATTACTTAAAATAATCTATAATTCTGTCTAGTATTTCTCTGATCAGTCTAAGTTGATGATATTTATTATAATTTTAAATTGATAATCACAATCATATATATGAAAACATATTAGAATAAGTAATGACATTATTACAAAAGATTAAAATAAAATCCATACATAGTTCCTACACTAAATGTTAACAAAGTATTTTCAAGTTTGAAAATGGCCTTTCATAATACAAAATGTAATGTTCACTTCTGTTCTTTTTAGAGGCAGTTTAAGGCTCATATCTGTCATTTTTTTGTTAACCCACAACCATAATAGATACCGTGAGTCAGATACTGTTCTCAGCACTTTACAATTATTAACTCTTCATTTAATCTTTACAACAACTCCATCCCCATTTTGCAGATACAGAAAGTAAGGCACAGAGAGGTTTTGTGTCCTACTTGGGGTCTGACTGCCACCACATATTGTCAACTGCAGACACATGTTGGCACTTAACATGTTCCCAATTTAGTGCATACTCTTCTCTCTAACACCATACTGTCCAATTCTTTATACTATATTCAGTAAAGTACCAATTGTACCTATCTTTGAAGACAGGAGTTTGGAAGTCATTTTCAATCTCTTTCCCATGACCCATATCTCAATGTTTTCCTGTCTTCAAAGGTTTTCCATTATTCTTTCCCGCCTTGTTTTCACCACATTCACAACCTTAGGTATAGACTTCGGAACCACTCAACCCGAATTTCAATTCCAGTTCTGATGCTAACAATCACATGTCCTTGAAAACATGTTATTCTTTATTATTATCTCAATGGCGGTTTCTTTATCTATAAAACAAGGATAACTTTGGTGAAGAATCAATAAAAGGTCTCAGAAGAGTGACTAGCACAGTAAAGTCTCACAAAGTATTGTCTATTTTTGTAAGTTTATAATTACTTTTATTTTAATATTATTTTATATTTTATTATACTTTTATAGTTCCTAGTATATAATGCCCTTATATAAAACCAATTTTGATCTCCCTGTGGTTTATGAAGCACATGTCTTCTTTAATGTACAAAGATAAACATAAAGAGATTCCTTTATACATAGCGATTTCTTTGCCCTGCAAGACCTCTCTTGGCCACCCCAGAGAGTGTTAAATTTTTATTCTCTACTTCCCAGAATAAGTACCTCTATTTTAGTATGTATCATGATACATTGTAGTTACTTGCTTATTTCCTAACTGTGAACTCTATCCCTAAGAAATTGCCTACTTTTCTAATATAGCTTGATGGGGAAAAAGGTTACATGAACAAATTAACAGCAGAATATCTCTTTATATAAATCAGTTCCACAATTAAGTGCTAATACTGGGCTGCCCAGCAAAATGTTTAGGTAGGGTTCACGGGCATGCCTATATTCATAGTAGTTTCAAATATGTCTTTACCAGTGAAGGGCAGCAGAATATGCCACCTCAAAATATGCCACATTGGCAAAAGAACTATTTTGAGATGAATGTCAAATAAAAAGAAGCAGATATCCAAAAATGCTCTCTGCCCTCTCCCTATCTGCCCAAAAGTAAGACAAAATTTGCAAAGCTATCCCTTCTCCCCCCTCTGTTAGGAAGGACAAAGGTTGATCAGCAAAGACAACCTTAGACCTTTATCATCCAGGAGACAGTACCAGAGGGATCGACATAACAGACTCTACTAACTGGCCTTTATCTGCCATTCGTTTCCCATATATTTGCCGTCCCATAATGCCCCACCCCTAGAGACTTAAGGTCCGTTTCCTTTGTCTCGTCTAAAAGTGTATTGTTCTTTGTTGAAAATGATAGAGCTCCCAGGAACCTCTTGGAGAACTACTGATTCCCTGGATATTGCCTGTGTAATATACATAACATGTATAAGAAGTTAAAAAACTTGTTTTTTTAAGAAAAGATGCTTAAAAACTTCTGTTTGATTTCTCTGGTTGGCTAATTAATTAATTTATTTTTTCTTGCTATAGGGGTCCCACCTGAGAAATCAGAGGGGGTAGAGGGAAAATTATTTTTTCTTCCCCTATAACAGCATGTGCAACATTTTTGGTTGAACGGATATTATAGATAATGACCACAATACTGTTGCAATGGCTTTCTGTTTTTTGGTTTTTTTTAGTAGAGAGGGGTTTTGCCATGTTGGTCAGGTTGGTCTTCAATTCCTGACATTGTGATCCACCTGCCTCGGACTCCCAAAGTGCTGGGATTACAGGCATGAGCCACCGCGCCGGGCCAGCTTTCTGTTCTCCAAAGCCCTTTGTTCTATTATATCTTACCCGTGAAGAGTATAGACCAGTGGTAGAGCTGAAGTTTGAACTGACTCTTTAATTTTCATTCTCCTAACACTACGTTTAGGTTATATGTTATTAAGACAGCTTTAACTCTTAGCTTTCACCTCAGCCTTTTCTCATGTCACCTGGCATTCAGGCTTCTGAAGATTTTCTAAGCCCATAAATAAATATGGGAACATATCATTACTCTATTAAATTAACTTATGAGGTCAAAGATTATTTTAACATATACAACTCATTTCTCAAGATTTAACAGTGGAGGACATTTATTAATGTGAAATGATTATATTTTTTCCTATAGAAATATAAAATGAGAACAATAACTCTCAAGGTGTTATAAAAGCAATACAATTTAAAATTGAAGAAAATTATGAAGATATTAAAAGTTAGCCAATGAAAACATGAGGCAATTCAGAGGTTAAAATGAGTCATCTAAGATGGATTATTACGTTTTATTGAACTGAAAGATATACATTTAGCCTCTGTTAGCTGTTCCTGAATAAAGAATAATTAATGCTTTCTTTTAACTGAAAGAAAATGTAAATAAAACATTGTCAAGTAAACTTAAAGACATCATGAGACTTATTCTGAATCTGAATAAAAATGATCAAAATGAATCTTTGAGAGGTAAAATTGTAATAACGTTAAATATAATTTGCATGAAATAAATGAATTAATATTCAATATTCTCTGTCTCTTCCCCTCCATTTGCCCAACAAATAGAGGCGGAATTTTTTTCTTCAAAATATCATCAGATCATTTGAATACTTACAGAGCACTTTAATGGGTCACAACAAATTGGACTGCTTATTGCTCAGCCTAACTTTGGACCAAATCATGCAAAAGAAAATGTGCATATAAAGATAGAGACTTTGCATTACATCAATAACAAGTCTTCTTGTGGTGAATATTATTAAATGCCATATATCATGATTTCCGTGTGTGATAAAACAACTGTAACCAATAAAAAGAATAGAAATCATAAAAAACAAACAAAATTACTCGTCTATGGCATTACTTTTGAAAATCTGAATTGCTGTCTCAAAATGATATCATACAATATTTTCAAACTTATTAGGAAAACTGACATCTTTTTGACTTATAAATACTCTCTGATGTTAGTATTCTTGGGTCGCTTTATGGTTATATGAGTCAAATGGACATACACTACAAGTTAGGAAAAAAGCAAATACTGAAACCTGGCGCCATGTAATTTGGGCAAAATGTATTTGTTAGTGTGGACCAACGTCTACAGGTGTAAAGTGACAAGGAATTAAGTCTGAATTTCTTGTGGGTCAGCTTCTGCCCTTGGATGCTTTTATTTTTAACTTTTGATGGACTCAATAAGATTTAGCCTTGAGTCTCCAAAGTCAGAATTGATTCTCCCATCTCCTCCACAGTAAACAATAACAAAAAGCAAATGACTAAACATTTCACTTAATATTCGATTTAGATGGGTCATTTAAAATGATTTTATGATATTATTAGTGAAGAAAAATTAAAATTGAAAATATACATATATAAGTATATATATATAAAAGGAGTGTGGTAAGAATATAAACTGCTTTTTCTGATAAGACTTCAGACTAGTCAATTTAAGAAAAAAACTGGCAATTACAATTGTGGAATTAGAAACTATTTAGCTATTTCTTAACATGAATGTGAAGGTCTGGCATAAACATTTGAAAAAATGGAATGGCATTAATGAAAAGTTCAAACACATGTCTAAAATTACAATTATTCATCATAAACAGTAACTTAATGTTAAGAAAATAGGTAATTATTGTCCAGGCACAGTGGCTCATGTCTGTAATCTCAGCACTTTGGGAGGCTGAGGCAGGCAGATCACGAGGTCAAGAGATCGAGACCATCCGGCTAACACGGTGAAACCCCGTCTCTACTAAAAATACAAAAAAAAAACTAGCCGGGCGAGGTGGCGGTGCCTGTGGTCCCAGCTCCTCGGGAGGCGGAGGCAGGAGAATGGCGGGAACGCGGGGGGCGGAGCTTGCAGGGAGCCAAGATGGCGCCGCTCACTCTAGCCTGGGCCACAGAGCAAGACTCCCTCTCGAAAAAAAAGAAAAAAGAAAGAAAAAAAGAAAGGAGTAATAATTTCTGTTTTAGAAAAAAAGGTAATTTTCTACTCTATAAACACTATACAAACAAACAAAATATGAAGAGGTTTCTTTAGGTTACTTGTAAGCTTTTTTATTTTTCCTGATATTAGCAACATATTTTCCTCGCCCACCATTTTCCCAAGTCACCAATCCCAGTGTGTGCAGCTGCAATACAGTATTCATAAGCGTATTTTTACGTATGAAGATTTCATATAATATGTATTTCAAAGGAAATATTCACACACTAACGAAGAATTTGGCATCTCTTCTGAGGATATATTTGTTGATCTTTGAAACAGACTCCTTTAGGGACAACTCCAAATTACCATTTTTGCCTTGGAGCCAAGTACTTTGAATACTACTTAAAAATTGAGATGCCTTGTTATTTGTTTTCATATTAATTCCTAGTGTCTGTAGCCTTGGCACGGATGCTTTCCTAAAATTTCCGTGGTTATATTATTCACTGCTTTTTATCTCTTACGAGAAAATAAAGTTAAAAATTGTGTATGGTATATGTGACTCTTCTTATTTTGGCCTCTTCAAGGCATCCCTTTCCTGTCCTTGCCTTATACTGTAGGCTCCAGTCAAACCTAAGCCTTTGTCATTCCCATGGACTCAGCCCCTTTGTATATGCTGTACTGGAAATCCACTCATTTCCTCTACCCTCCAGGAGGTGGATTCCCCTTCATCTTTGCATAAGAAACACTTTTTATCTCCTGGCTTTAAATCTTCTCTGAACTATTCCAGTTGTTTTGACCAGTCTCTGCCCAAAAGCACATACATTTAAAAAGGAACAGCCAGAAAACAGGCGCAGAAGAAGCCGGGAAGGAGGAAATGGAAAGGGCTAGAATAAAGGAGAATGAGCTAACTGGGTGAAGAGTTCGGCTTCTAGTTAATAACCTAAATGTGATTTTTCAAGCCTGACCGTAGGCAATTTCAAAGTGTTGCTTGGCAGGCCTCCCAGGAGAAAGTTGCCTTCCCTGCGGCTGACTTGGTGCACAGCCAATGAATGCATTGCAGTCTCTGAAGGAAGGTGCAGTCGAGGACTCAAGCCCCTCTGATTGGCCTTGTGCTTATGCATATTTGCATTTCTAGCTGAGACTCCTTTACTCAGAGACCTCTTTATCTGGGGTCTTTAGCTCAGGCCTTCCTCAGGCACCTCTGCTAAGGCCTTCTTTAGGGAGAGTGACTCGAGGGCGACGCCTTGAAGACATATTTTTCACCCTGACCTACTATTCAGTAATTTTAAACTTCTAGTCCTCTTCCCTCCCTCTTCCCTCTCCGTTTCCTTCTCTCCCTCCCTAGATCCCAAGTACATAGAATTGCAGGAGCCTTTAAAAAATGTTTTTCTATGGTGAATTTATTTATTTCCTATTTTACTATTTTTTAAACTGAAAGATAACATTGTATGTGTTTATTGTGTTGTGCAGGAGCCTTTTGTTAAAGGGCTTCAACAGTGAAATAACCGCCTCCAGGTCTACGCTAATTGACCTAGTCCTAGACAGAGCAGGGCCATTCCTTGCGGGAAAATGGAAACGGGGAGCGGCACTTTTTTTTTTTTTTTTCTTCTTTCAGTTTTTAGTTCCTTGCTTATACTACCAAAGTAAATGATTAAATACTCGACTATGAACTTTCGTTTTTGGCTTGTTGCTTTAATTGATTACTCCAGCACCTGGAAGCCGGGTTCTCTAGAGCTCAGCTGAGCTGCTGACAGTTGGGTTGTAAGAGTAGGGAGCTCCAGGGAGCTTCCCTACAACTTGCAGATGCTAACAAATGGGAGAGCAGAAATAGAACTGTCAATGAAATACGACCCTGGCTCTATCTGTCATGACTCACTGTTGTCAGGAACAGATTTGTTAAATTCATGAAATTCTAGAACGTTCAGCATATACATACAATATTTGAGAGCAAAGTTGAGAGATGACAAAAATTTTATTAAACTGCTTACTCTTTTATCTTCTAGAGTAAAAGAATTCTGTAGCTGCATTTATTCGGGCCATCCTTAGAGCAGTACGTCATTTTGAATTCTGATTGCATCTTTCTACTACAGGAAAAGTGAGGTAGGAAGACAGGAAAAATTCAGTGGTTACGTTTTCTTAGAAAACGATTTAATCTGACAAGTTTTCTTTATTTTGTGGGCAAAATGAAATCTGAGTGGACCAATGACTCCACCATGTCCAGTGTTTGATTGCTAGTTTGAGATGTGGAAATGGCTGTTCGTGTGAAGAGGTAAATGGATCCAAATGCCTTGTTATAAGGCATTTGACAATGCCTACAGCAGTAGTGTGAATAGAGGGCCATTAAATTCTAGCATAAACATTCTGGGCTAATGGTTATTTTTTGGTTGTTACTTACATTTGTGGTTTTCGCAAGAGACAGGCTCTACTGGATACCCTACATGTCTAAAGGACTAAGAATTGGAGAGCCCTGACATTGAATTAAGACGTAGTTTTGCACCATAAAAGAGGCAGTAGGCCAGGCACTGTGGCTCACGCCTGTGATCCCAGCACTTTGGGAAGCCGAGGCAGGCAGATCACCTGTGGTCACGAGTTTGAGACCAGCCTGATGTGGTGAAACCCCATCTCTACTAAAAATGCAAAAATTAGCCAGGCGTGAGGCGTGATGGCTGGCACCTGTAATCCTACCTACTTGGGAGGCTGAGGCAGGAGAATCACTTGAACCCGGGAGGCGGAGGTTGCAGTGAGCTGAGATCGCACCACTGCACTCCAGCCTGGGCGATAAGAGTGAGACTTTGTTTAAAAAAAAAAAAAAAGAGAGACTGTAGAATGCAATACAGAGCTATATATTTTAAATTATGAAAACCATTTATGAGTTATTTTCTCATAAACTTAAAGATATAATATAAAAACATACACACATAGTTATATGTATGTATGTACATACATATATAAAGAAATGTATTATGGGAATACTATAAAAATGGCATTAGCTCAAAGCCAAATAAATTACCCTACTAAGAAATTCATAAATTAAGCTAGATTCTATAAACACAAAAAATGTCACAGATCCAGAAATATGCATTAAATTCATATCTGACATATAATGTATTAGCGTTGCATGAATTTATATGAGATCCACAACTTATAAATTTTCTAATTCTACTTGGAATTAATGTATACAGTTGTGAAATTGAGAAAATAATTTCAAAATTATTTCTTGCTAATAAGAGGCATGACTAAGGCCTTAACATTATTATTATTAAAATTCTTATTAAAATTCCCATATCTAATTCCCGTAGCAGTCATTTCAAATCAGAAATTAAGAGCACAAGTCAATACTGCATTACTTTTATTAACTGAATAAAATCTAATTTAAGATTTTTAAACTATAAAAGAGAGTCAAAATACAAATAAGAAGAAGCAAAAATATAAAATATATTGGAAGACAAAATGTATTAGACTTTAATTAATTAAGAGATTTGGCAAATCACTCTAACATGAATGTTTAAGATAAAACACGGCTATTATAACAGATAAAAAAGGTAAGATATTATAATTTTTAAAACATATTCTTCTTGGTTTTAATAGCTGTTCACACTTCCCATTTTATTGCTTAAATTTCAAAATGCCCTTGCCACAAAACATCAAACATAATTTTGATTTGCAATTTTATAAACTCTAAAATCGTAATTATTATTATTATTA
>NW_016809459.1:263259-268390 GCF_001698545.2 Rhinopithecus bieti
GACCTAGGGATATCAAAATAAATAAAGTATGTAATTTTAAAGGATTACATTGAAATGGACATTGACTAGTTTTTTTTTTTGGTTAGGGGTTCATTTTATTGAAAAAAAATTTAAAAGTTTATTGAAAAGGTTTTTTTTAATTTGATAAATAATTTTAAAATCAAAATAATTATGAATTTTATACCAAAGATAAGGTTTAATTTTTTTTTAATTTTTATAAGTACATATTAAGCATATATATTTATGGAGTACTTGAGATATTTTGATACAGGCATACAATGTGTAATAATCACATCAAGGTAAAGAGGGGTATCCACCACCTCAAGAATTCATCATTTCTTTTGTTAGAAACATTCCAGTGATACTGCCTCAGTTATTCTAAAATGTAAAACAAACTATTACTAACTATAGTTACCCTGCTGTACTATCAAATACTAGATTGTATTCATGGTATCAAACTATATCATCAAAGATAAGTTTGAAGATCATGGCAGAAATCACAAAATTTCTTTGTTTACAATGGCTTAAATTCTTTTGTTTACAATGGCTTTTTGAATTATTTGCTCCAAAAGTCATGTAAGAATAAGACTTCTTATTAGAAATCTCCTGAAGAATACGTGCCAAGTACTATGAGATGTGGACTTCAGACTGCTTCACTGTCTCCATTTCCACACTTTTTTCTCCCCATGCCCCATACTGCATACTTTTTTCAGCAGAAAAGGTGAATTCCTCTTTTTTGAATCCACATCCAAAAGCAAATTTTAAACATTAATAATTCAGCATGAGACTTATAGAAAAAATCTGTAAAGCACACAAAAAATTAAGGAATAAGACACAATAAAAAGTCATGTAAAGGTCATATATCATTAAAAAAACATAAAATAGATTCTTTAGATAATTCTCCTTAACCTCAATGAAGTTTTATAATTTTGTTTAACACACAAGGAAACAAATAAAAGGGCTATCTGCAAAAAAAAAAAAAAAAAAAAAAAAAAAAAATACAATTTTTTAAAAGTAAGGAAACTAGGAAGGAACAGACTTGAAAGACAAAGGATGAAAAGTGAACTACAGAGTTCAGAGAAACAAATGAAGATAAAATAAAACAGAAGAAATACACAGTAACAGATTAAGAATCCAGAGATGTGAGGAATTCACATAAAACAAATTCAATAAAGAGCAAAGGCAATTGCACAGAACACAATAGAGGAGAATAGTAAAGAAAGCACTTTTGGCATTAACATAATTGGTTTTCACAAAAAAAAGTGTACAAAACGAAGAACGAATAGAAAACAATTCCAAGATATAACAGAAAAAAAATATTAAATGAGTATTTGAATCTACCAGTTGAAAAGAAACAGTTACTGCAGGAAAAACTGATGCAAAATGATCACTGAGTCAGATATCCTCAACACCAATTCATCCATATGACCCCTAATAGGGGGGCTTCCGATAACGATCCTACCTGAAATGCATCAGCACTTACATCTCATCCAATATTTCTATACTTTGTTTTACTTTCCTCTAAAGAACTGATCACCATCTGACATAGATAGATAGATAGATAGATAGATAGATAGATAGATAGATAGATAATTTGTTTACTGCCTCTGACCCTGATTAGAATGTATACTCCAAAAGCCAGATTTTAAAAAGCATGATTATATCTCTAGATACTACACTTAGTAGATGAGTATTTAATGAGCATTTTTTGAACAAATAAATTAAATGTAATTTAATAAATAAATAATCATATAATAATTGGGACAAAGCAAGTGCAGATCTCCTTCAAGAGGGCAATTCTTACCTATCAGAATTCTCCAGAGTAACAATCACTTAAAGACAGGGGAACAGTAACAACAGTAACTCAAAGTGTGCTCTGACAATCGGCTTCAAAGTATAAAAAATCACAGACAAGAGTCACAAGAGTACTTGGGGAATATGTAATTCCTTCTTGAAAAGAACATTTTTGAAATACATAAAACAGCCCAGAAATGAAAATAAACGTTTCAAAATGACATCCTGAAAAGATCTATTTAAACACAAATCTAAGGCTAAGCAACCATATGAATTATGGTTACAGAATTAAATGGAAAGTCTTAAACTTTGACATTAAAATATTTATAAAACTAATATAATTAAGACATAAGGGGGAAGTGTTATGTGGAAGGGTACTGATTTCTGCCATTCATTGCTGAGAGGTGATATTATCTAACTTTGATATATGAGGTTAAAATGATACTTTCCAAAACTTCTTCATAATCTTATATATTAGTTTTGACATATTATTGAAAATGAACATTTCTTTCTGTATCTTTCTCCTTATATCTCAGTTTATAAATCAATATATTCTTCTACTTTTCTATTTTGCTAACATCAATATCTATTTTGCTAACATCAATACCTCAGTTTCCTCACTTATGAGTGGGTATAAAATAATAACACTTATTGCATAGGGAAATAGGTGTTGAAAACATGACATATGTAGGCCAGGCGTAGTGGCTCAACCTGTAATCCCAGCACTTTAGGAGGCCAAGGCGGGCAGATCACCTGAGTTCAGGAATTGGAGACCAGCCTGGCCAATATGGGGAAACCCTGTCTCTACTAAAAATACAAATATTAGCTGGGTGTGGTGCTACGTGCCTGGAATCTCAGCCACTTGGGAGGCTGAGGCATGAGAGTATCTTGAGCCTGAGAGTTGGAGGTTGCAGTGAGCCAAGATCACAGCAGTGCACTCCAAACTGGGAGACAGAGCAAGACTCTGTCTCAAAAAAAAAAAAACAAAAAAACAAAACAAACAACAACAACAACACATGTAAAGCACTTAAAACCTCATCCAGTTATATTCTTTCTATGTACATAATATGTAAATAAAACTGACATTTTATCTGGGTGGTGATTTGACGACAGTAAAAGCAAATCTTTGCTGGTTACGTTTTTGGTGTAATGAGCACCCATCATTTTTAAACCTATCAAAATAGGCTTTCAATATAATATTATTAACTCCGTAAAAATTATGGAGAAAATGCTACTATTTCATTTCAGTAGGTGACAATTATGTCCATTCCTGTATAATATCTGTCATAGGGAATTAAGTATACTATCACATATGCAATTTTGTCATTGTTTCTAAATATGATTGATTAAAATGTACATTATCATTTTCCAAAGCTTGTTGTGTATCTCTTCCCAACCTGTCACTGTTCCTTTGCTCTCCTAAGGAAACGTTATTTGGAAACAAAAGAAGACAAAAACATTATGCTCTAACATCGCTGTCTTAGTGACAACTGCTCATATTTATATTTTTTTTAAAGTGTAGATATTAAACAATCTTAGGAGAAGTAGCAGGTAAGAGAGGACAGGCTGTAGTTAAGAGTGATGACGTTTGGGAAGACTTAAAGAAAATGGTGATGCTGCAAGTTTTAAGCAGATTCTCTTTCTCAGAAAAGATTGAGAATTGTTAGTCTGATACACACTATTTAACCAGTTTTTCTCTTTAAAATGGCCTCTGAGAATACATAATGAACAATTGCTTTTATTTTGTCAAAATTGAATTTTAAATTTACTACCAACATCTCCCAATATTTTTCATTTTATTTTCGTTAACCTGTAACTCCTTAACATATTTTAATTTAAAACACATATGAAATGATTTGATTTAAAACTCATTACATATAGAAAATATCTTTTTTTTGTTTGGTGTTATTTTGTCGTCTTGTAATTATGGTAACTGTGAAAGTATTGATTAATTGAAATCAGATAGAGTAACATTCACAATATTATCTTTTATAAGTGAGATAGTATTCACTAAGAAACACATGTGCATCATAAAGATAACAATTAATGCTAACTGGTGCTAAATATTAAGTAAATGACATTTATTCATAAAAAAAGATTAAAATTTGATTATTCCTCTTGAAACTGCAAAGGGACAAAAATCTTGGTACATGTTGCCCTCTAGGGGAACTTCAAAGATAGGCAGATGAATTACATTTTGGTGCTTTCAATATCTGCAGTTCAGTTTACTATTACAATTTTAAAAACAAATTAATATTTTTCTTTTAAAACAGTAAGTGCTATCAAATATTTTCAATTAATTTGTTGTAGCTGATAGGTTTGGCATTTTAAAAATCAAAAATTTGAAAATAAAAATAAAGTCTCTTATAGCCACTAAAGGCCAAGAAGGTGTTGTTAATCATATAATCATATAACAAGAATAGTAGAAATAATAAATAACTCAGGAATATAATTTTATTTGCTTTGAATTTTTGCTGAGCAATGTTATCCGACCTGATTTTATAAAACTATCATCAAATCTCATCTCTCTACAATTAGAATGACCAACACAGTATTTTATGAAAAACGATAATTTGAAAAGCTTTTACTATCAACAAATAAGAACTAGTGATTACAGAAATATGAAAAAATAATTTTTCAAAAGCATTTTTGTCATCTTTTGATTTGCTTTTCAAAGCAAACATTTTATTGTGTTATATGTTATTTTTTATTTTATAATTTCAATACATATTGATGTAGATCGATTTTCCTAATTTATACCTCCATATGGAAGAGGTGTGAATGCATGATATTTTACAAAATACAAAATATATTCTATTTATGGTAGGCATTTAAAACTATGTTATTATACATTCAACATTTTGCATCATTTGTTGATTCTTACTTTAACATCACTGTTGCTTATCTTTTACAATACTTTTTAAGCATATATAGGTTTAAGATGAGAATCTTATTTCTGTAATTGAACAGTATACCTTGTCCTAAAAACAGTTTAAAAACGTGGTAGCTCAACTAATAGTATAAAAAAATATGATTTGTGGCTGGGCACGGTGGCTCAAACCTGTAATCCCAGCACTTTGGGAGGCCGAGAAGGGTGGATTTACCTGAGGTCAGAAGTTCAAGACCAGCCTGTTCAACAAAGTAAAACCCCATCTCTACTAAATATACAAAAGTTAGCCGGGTGTGGAGGTGGGCGCCTGTAATCCCAGCTA
Organism: Rhinopithecus bieti; assembly: GCF_001698545.2. Taxonomy (NCBI): domain Eukaryota; kingdom Metazoa; phylum Chordata; class Mammalia; order Primates; family Cercopithecidae; genus Rhinopithecus; species Rhinopithecus bieti. The sequence goes on from NW_016809459.1 coordinate 268,266, forward strand.
CTCAGGAGGCTGAGGCAGGAGAATCACTTGAACCCAGGAGGCAAAAGTTGCAGTGACTGAGCCATTGCACTCCAGCCTGGGCAACAAGAGCAAAACTTGGCCTTCGCCTCAAAAAAAAAAAAAAA
>NW_016809459.1:269593-273434 GCF_001698545.2 Rhinopithecus bieti
AAAAAAAAAAGAAATTATAAAGTAATTAAAATAGTCCTAGACTATTTAAAGAATGTTAAATATATCTGTAAAGCAAACTAAAGTTAAATGAACTAAAATAATACATAAGAAAATGTGTCCAACCTGTAGCCTATTTTTGTTATTTCTTATAAATATTTCAATTTCATATTTTACATTGTGGTATACTGTCTATGGATTAAACAGTCACAACCTTTCCCCTTATTCAATTTTTCCCTTATTCATTCAAAACAATGACCACAAGCAGATCATTAAACACAGAATAGGATTTGAATCTTCTTTTGAAATTAAATTGAAATTGAATTAAATTGAAATTAAAACATTAACAAAATAATAAAATAAATATTGTGTTATGGTAATGTGAGTTTTGTCACTGGACATATCAGATAATTTACACTAGGTACAAAGGCAGCTTTTGTAGCTACCAATATCTCCCAAGATTGGGAGATCTTTATTACGACCTGCATTAAGATCAATGACTGGGCAAGTTTTAATTTCATTAATTGATTGATTGTTTTTCTCTGTCGCCCGAGAGTGATGCGGCGCGATCTTGGCTCACTGCAGCCTCCGCCTCCCGGGTCGAAGCGATTCTCATGCCTCAGCCTCCCAGTAGCTGGGATTGCAGGTGTGTGCCACTTCGCCTGGCTAATTTGTGCAGTTTTTACTAGAGATGGGGTTACACCATATTAGTCAGGCTGGTTTCAGACTCCTGACCTCAGGTGATCCACCCACCTCGGCCTCTCAAAGTGCTGGGATTACAGGCGTGAGCCATCACACGTGGCAGTAAGTTTTCTCTCTGTGTGTGTGTGTGTGTGTGTGTTTGTGTGTGTGTGTGTTTTGTTTTGTTTGTTTGTTTTTTTGAGATGAAGTCTGTCGCCCAGGCTGGAGTGCAATGGTGCTATCTCAGCTGGCTGCAACCTCAGCCTCCGGGTTCAAGCGGTTCCCCTGTCTCAGTCTTCCGAATAGCTGGGATTACAGGCATGCACCAGCAAGCCCGGCTAATTTTTGTATTTTTAGTAGAGACGGGGTTTCACCATGCTGGGCAGTCTGGTCTCAAACTCCTGACCTCAGGTGATCCACCCGCCTCGGCATCCCAAAGTGCTGGGATAACAGGTGTGAGCCACCGGGCTGGGCCCCAGCCGCAAATTTTAATTTGTCCTCAGTGAGGTGAACTCCATGTTGATGTCTTTCTTGTTTTCCACTTTCATTGCTCCTATGAGGCTCCTGCCCTTGCAAGACTGTCACCATGCTTCTCCCTCTATCACCCTGTCCGCGAGGACCTGATGACTCCTCTTCACTAATGAGAAGACAAGGTCTACTCTTCAAAGTAACTTTTAGGAAACATTTTTTTCATTAATCAATTTTCAAGTTGAGGAGGATAGAAAGGAATGGTATTAGTGAAGTACATGGTCAAATAAGCTTGAGAAGGCCTGGGTGCGTTCCATGCTTTCCTACTTACCACTTTTTCAGAAAGGCTAAATATAAATGGGGGATAATGGGCTAATATATCATCTATTCCAAGACCTTATGCATTTTAGCAAGGAGCACCTAGCAACAGAATAAAGGTGTGATGTGAAATGTCAAACCCGCTGTGTTACACTGGCATATTCAGAATATAACCGAACTCTCTCTCTCACACACACACATCACCCTTTCCTCCCCCACCATCACTCCTCCACCTCAGATGAGCCTTTCACACCCCTCACCACTCACTCACACATTTAGCAAGCTCTTGACTGGTCAAGTTTTGGCAACATCATGCCTCTAAGGCAGGGTATGGCAAACTATGGCGTGGACCTTCACCTGTTTCTTGTAAGTCATTTTTTATTGGAAAACTATCACACTCATTTGTTTATCTATTACGTGTGGCTGTATTATTTTCAAAATGTTGCTGTTCTATGGTTTTTGAGATGTAGTGACAGAGAATGGATGGTCCTCAAAGTCTAGCCAATGTTTGCCTACCTCTGCCCTACAGAATTTTTATTTTCTTAACTAGTTCACAAAGAACCCCTCAATGACTTTTTCACTGACCCGGCACAATTCTAGTGACCCTGCTTTTCATCTTTCAGAACAGAGCAGAGCAAAAAGCAATTTATTGGCATTGATGTCTTCTGAGGGAATAAAATATTAAGTGCAAATGTGATACCATGACTACCAAAGCTAATAATGGTGATGACCCTTGGAAATGAGTGTCTCTATGCCAATTTGTTCATTCTTTCAGTGGAGAGAGCAGCTCTGCAGATCAAACTGAGGTGAAAGATAATTCTTCAACAGGGTTGTCTCCCTAGCTATCAAAGCTTTTAGAATAAACCAGAAAAAACTTTGTCCATGCATCTGTCAAATTCAGTTAAAAGATTAGTTTTTTATCCTGTACTTATTAAATTATTTTTGAAGTTAAGCAAGAAATCTTTGTAATACCACCATTACATCCACAAAAGGCTTTTTTTTTTTTTTTAACAAATCTATGTCAAACCAATTCCTATTATTCTTAAATCCATCAACATACATGTTTCCAAGGCCACGTGACTTGCAATTACAAATAATGGCCAGTATTAGTTTTGACTGTATTGCACAATGTCCCTCTATATTTTAGTCTAGGAAATGTGTAGAATTGTTTTGTTAACAATAACACTATACTGAGATTAAAAGCTAGGGCTGGACACAGTCATTTGAGTAAGATAGCTTTAACTGTAACATCTATCAGTGTAGAGAAAGCTTAGGCCTTTCCTTACCTTATGTGGAATGAGGCTAGCAAAGCCCAGAGGAATAAAAGCACAACGTCATCCAGTGATACGGCAGCTCCCAGAAAACTCTTAGATAAATTGATGTTGTGCACCCTCGGGTAAGTCACTTTCATGTGTCTTTTCATCTCATCCCTATAAACAACAAAACCACGCAGTCCCCTGTGGTGGAGGATAGGTCTGTGTAGAAGGAGCAGGATGATATAGGAAGATGAAGAAATAAAGGAAAAGCAGCAACTCCCAAAGTCTCTTTAGACTTCATAATTGTCTCTGAGAAATCTGTTTTCAGTGTGCTATATAAAATTATGATAAATGGAACCATGTTTTCCCATCGTATTTTAAGACAATGGCTATTGTCTGAATTTGTCTATAAAACTTCTCAGAAATTGCTGCAATCCATTCAACAAAGACTCCTTTCAATTGAGGTAAACTTTGGCAAAATGGCCATCTTATGGTTTAGGAAGGAAGTTTCATATTCTTATTATCTCCATTTATCAGCCTTACTTTACAGGGCACAGAAAAAATTATTCCTGGTTGACAGAACCCCAAGGTCTGGACTCTTTGGGGTTCAATAAAACAGTCTTTTATAAACTCACATGCAATAGTACTCTAAAATTCTCAACCTAGGCTGTACTTTTAATATTAAAAGAAAAAGAAAAATTATAACAATAACATTTTAAAATCTATAAGTTAAATTTAGATGTAATGCTATAATTATGTAGCATTGGTTACATTAAATCAAGCAAGTTATATTTGAAAATAATTTTCTACATGTACCTATCTAATTTGCTCTCTGATTTAGAAGATACATTTTTATTATCTTCAAGGCATAACCTTTTGTGGAAATATTCTTGGTTTAATAAATACCTATTGATAAAGTTAGAAAATATTAGTAAATCTCCAGACTAATATAAATGTATAAATACATATTCATACTTTGTTAGAAACATAATTTGCATTGTAAAATGCTGAAAATAAAAGATCTATTTTTTCTGATGTTTTCTTATGAAGAATGTATTAAAGGTAGAATCTAAAGCCAAATATAAAATTATGACAAACAAATGGAAAGATATATTTTCTAA
>NW_016809459.1:274906-281729 GCF_001698545.2 Rhinopithecus bieti
TTTTTTTTTTTTTTTTTTAATTTATTATTATTTTATATTTTATATATTTTAACATGGCGAGTGTTTTGAGATTGTATAATGAGAAACATGTTTTACAAAAAAAGCCTTTCGTAGCAGTGAGGAATAATAGAAATATATAGGAAGTGGAGGCAGCAATATCAATTAGAAGATTTTAAGGACATGAATGCCAAATTGTAAGATGCCTAACCAGCAAGAGGGTGGAATAGAAGTCAGAGATACTGAAATGACACATAATTAGAATTTGTCTGTTAATTGAAGTGGGAACAGAAAACATTACTCATGGGATGCCAACACTAGGTTTCAAAGAAAGAAATAGAAAAACAATGAGATGAAGCAATTTTTTTTGAGACAGTCTTGCTCTCTCGCCAGGCTGGATGGATCTTGGCTCACTGCAACCTCTGCCTACTGGGTTCAAGCGATTCTCCTGCCTCAGCCTCCCGCATAGCTGGGAATACAGGCACGCACCACCATGCCCAGCTAATTTTTGTATTTTTAGTAGAGACAGGGTTTCACCATGTTGGCCAGGATAGTCTCGATCTGCTGACCTCATGATCCACCCACCTTGGCCTCCCAAAGTGCTGGGATTACAGGCGTGAGCCACTGTGCCTGATAAAGCAATTTTTAAAACAAGTGGATGAGTTTGGTGTTAAGAACATTGAGTTTCAAGTGTCATAACAGCATATGTGCAACTTATATTTTAGGTATGTGAAAGCTTTAAACTGGCAAGTAGGAAAGAGTGTGAATTTGTTATCCATTAACCAACTATCCAAACCCCAAATGAAAGGTTACAGAGTTCACAAGAAGTTACTGAGAGGCAATTTGTGTCAGGCTGCAACACACTGCCAGTGCTTTATGCAGCCACATCACCTAGATTCTGGAAGTGTCGGTTGTCCAGTCAATCAACATACACAATAGAGCTCCTCTTGAGCCCCGGAACTGTTTTACATAACGAGATCAAAGCTGATGGCAGATCATGAATCCTATTATAATGCTTAGAGCACATTAGCCAGTTTATTGAAAGTGAGGCGCATGATGATGTACAAAACTAGAACTGCATCCCTCATGACCTAATAGGACAGCTAGGAAGCTGCTTCATCGATAAAAATGTAGTCCACAAGTAAATGCCTACCAAGGTCTCTACAGACTCTGAGAACAGCTGTGTATGAGTCCCCAGTGCACACAAACTATCCAGACCATTAGCAGTCAATGGGGGCAGGGGTGTGTGTTCACTTACTTTTCTCTCTATTGAAATAGCTGAATAGCAATACTGCAACATGCTACAACAAAAGCCATATCAAGAGGATGCAAATTTTTTGTGGAGGGTCTTCAGAGCCTCTCAGCAATCTTTCCAAGCACGCTTTCCTTTCCTTTGGGAATTAGAAGTGTAGAAGAGGTTTTTGGTGGTCCTTCTATGCACTTTGTCATTTTATTGTATTGCTCATCATAGAGAATAATCTCTTAATTTTCTAATTTTGCAAGTCTGTGTATATCCACATTTTACTTGGAAACAACATGGGTGTGTTTCTGTGGTGTATGCTGGAGGCATTATGGACTCACCGGGCTTTAATTTTTCTTCATAATGTATTATTTAGCAATATTCAGGAAAGTATCCATGATTTTGTGGGCAGAATGTGCTGAATGATTCCTTCAAAATTCATATGTTGAAGTCCTAATATTCAGTACTTCAGAATATGACTGTGTTTGGTTATCAGGTGTTGAAAGAGATAATTCGGTTAATGTAAGTCAGGTAGAGAGAGCTCTAATCCAATATTACTAGTTTCTTTATAAGAAGAGGAAACTAACAATATTGGATTAGAGCTTACTCTACTATTCTCAACAAAATATCACAAGGGCAGAAAACCAAACACTGCATGTTCTCACTCGTAAGTGGAGGTTAAACAATGAGAACACATGGACCCAGGGAGAGGAACATCACACACCAGGGCCTGTGGTGGGGTGGGGGGGCTGGAGGAGGGAAAGTATTAGGGGAAATACCTAATGTAAATGATGAGTGGATGGGTGCAGCAAACCAACATGGCACATGTACACCTATGTAACAAGCCTGCACATTGTGCACATGTACCCTAGAACTTAAAGTATAATAAAAAAACACAAAAAGAAGAGGAGATTAGGACAGAGATAAACACAAAAGGAAGGCCATGTGAAGACCCATGGAAGAAGATGACTATCTACAAGCCAAACAGTGAGGCCAGAGAAGAAACCAATCATGCCTAAACGTTGATCTCAAACTTCTAGCCTTGAAAATTGTGAGAAAATAAGTTTCTTTGACTTAGAACCCTCAATCTGTGGTGCTTTGTTATGGCAGCCCTAGCAAACTACTACACTCAGTAACAAAGATCTTTGAACTGCCATTGCTCAACAGAATGCAAGCAATTTCATTAACACTTTTATATTGCTTAAATAAAAGCAATTTCCAACAAAAACCTTATGGCTTTTCATTCCCCCAAAAAGGAATTCTTAGAAAATATGTTTTGATTAAAATTTGCATTAGTATTATAAAACAGAATGCAGGATCTGGCATCAGTTTTCTAATTATCTCTGAGAAAAAAATCAAAAATATAAATGAAGCAGTTGGAGTCTGCTCATCAAAATAAGTGACATTCTTCTATTTAGCATGGGTTTTGTTGGAGGCTGGTCAAGTTAATTATACATTATTCTCTTATTCTGTAGACAAACAAACATTTGTAATATATGGGCTTTATTGGCATATAATTGTTTAGTTTACTTTTCTTAGAATCCATGTATTTCATTTAAGGTAGAATTTGACAAAACAAAGTATAAGTCTTATAGAAAGAACACAGTTGAAAAGAATTCATAGTTTAAGAGAAGAGTAATTTTTTCAAGGTATAGGATAAGCATATTTGATGACACATAAGTAAGTCCTTAGCAAAAACAACTTTTATAATGTAGGAGCACACCATTAATTTATCGCAAAAAGATAAAACACTATTTTGGGGCAGGGGTATAATTTCCAATATGGATTCAGAGCTATTATGAACCTAAAGGAATCACCTAGACTTGTCTTTTCCTCTGGAAAAAAAGTCCGACATTTTGGGATTATAGCTGGTTCTACGTTTTTTTTTTTCTGGAAGGCAGCCAAATTTCAGTGCTTAGCAATATTTATGACTGAATTAAATCACACTTGCTGTAGTTTAAACACCTTTCTTTTAATGTTCCTGTTTATGCTCATTTTAAAATGTCTTGTTTACATCAAGCTTAAAGACTGTATCCTGTCTAAAAAAGCTGCTGGGATATGGGGGTAGGTATTCAGAGAAATTGGGGAAATTCAGAACATCATTATTTTAAAACTCCATCCTCTGCATTGTCATGTTCTATAATTATAGGAACAGTCTTGAATTTATCATTTAAAAAATATTTCCCCCTTAATACATGCATCAATGTGTAACTAAATATTCATTTATGTGATCATTTGATTGAATTTTATCTTCCTTATATATATTACCAAATCATGCATGTTTCTGTTTAACATTACCCTGCATTTAACACAAGCAGGATGTGTAATAAGCACTGAATAAGCATCTTGCTTTCTGAAAGGTACTACAGCTTCATGAATAATGTCAGACTCTTCCTTGATCTTAACCACCCTCCATGAAACATATGAATGTGATTCTGTGAAATAATGAATAATATTTGAATGATGCATAAATGTTGATACTTCTGCTTCTTATCAATCATAAATTATTTGATTTCCATTGTAGGGTATGCTTATCATTGTAATAATAGTCTTTCCAGTCATTAAATATTTACCATATATCAGGCATGATGCAAAGTCTTTACCATCACATACAGCTTCTGAGATATGAACTACTGTAATCACTAAACAAAACAACCAACCAACCATTCATACAAACAAATAAATAAATAGGAAAGGCTATTTATGTTTACAAAGAATATGTAATCCTTAAGAATGTATATCTAGGAAATGGGGGCATCAAGATGGTGTGACATGGTTTGGCCACGTCCCCACCAAAATCTCATCTTGAATTGTAGTTACCATAATCCCCACATGTCATGGGAGGCACTGGATAGGAGGGAATTGAATCATGGGGGTGGTTACCCTCCTGCTGCCCTCATGACAGTGAGTGAGTTCATTATGAGGAGCTTTTCCCCCTTTGCTGGGCACTCCTTCTCTCCATGAAGAGGTGCCTTCGGCCATGGTTGTAAGCTTCCTGAGGCCTTCCCAGTTATGTGGAACTGTGAGTCAATTAAACCTCTTTTCTTTGTAAATTACCCATTCTCTGGTATTTCTTCATAGCACCATGAGAATGGACTAATACACATCCTTGCAATCCACACCAGATTTTCATGTTGGAGTACATGGTTATTTTGAACATACTTTCTTCTTCTTCTTCTTCTTTCTTCTTCTTCTTCTTCTTCCTCCTCCTCTTCTTCTTCTTCTTCTTCTTCTTCTTCTNCATCAAATCTCATCTCTCTACAATTAGAATGACCAACACAGTATTTTATGAAAAACGATAATTTGAAAAGCTTTTACTATCAACAAATAAGAACTAGTGATTACAGAAATATGAAAAAATAATTTTCAAAAGCATTTTGTCATCTTTTGATTTGCTTTTCAAAGCAAACATTTTATTGTGTTATATGTTATTTTTTATTTTATAATTTCAATACATATTGATGTAGATCGATTTTCCTAATTTATACCTCCATATGGAAGAGGTGTGAATGCATGATATTTTACAAAATACAAAATATATTCTATTTATGGTAGGCATTTAAAACTATGTTATTATACATTCAACATTTTGCATCATTTGTTGATTCTTACTTTAACATCACTGTTGCTTATCTTTTACAATACTTTTAAGCATATATAGGTTTAAGATGAGAATCTTATTTCTGTAATTGAACAGTATACCTTGTCCTAAAACAGTTTAAAACGTGGTAGCTCAACTAATAGTATAAAAAAATATGATTTGTGGCTGGGCACGGTGGCTCAAACCTGTAATCCCAGCACTTTGGGAGGCCGAGAAGGGTGGATTTACCTGAGGTCAGAAGTTCAAGACCAGCCTGTTCAACAAAGTAAAACCCCATCTCTACTAAATATACAAAAGTTAGCCGGGTGTGGAGGTGGGCGCCTGTAATCCCAGCTACTCAGGAGGCTGAGGCAGGAGAATCACTTGAACCCAGGAGGCAAAAGTTGCAGTGACTGAGCCATTGCACTCCAGCCTGGGCAACAAGAGCAAAACTTGGCCTTCGCCTCAAAAAAAAAAAAAAAGAAAAGAAAAGAAAAAAAAATTTGTGATTCCACTATTCCACTTACAGTGTGAAAAATTATAAAATGAATATTTAGTCAACTATATCCCTTGTTTACACAATAACAAATGCTTACATTTCAAAACTATTCTTTATTTTTAAAAATCTTTATAAACTTGTGTGTGTGTGTTGGAATTTTGCTTTTGTAGCCCAGCCTACAAAATTGCAATGGCTCTATCTCAGCTCACTGCAACCTCTGCCTTTCAGGTTCAAGCGATTCTCTTGCTTCAGCCTCCTGACTACCTGGGATTACAGGCAGGCACCACCACACCCAGCGAATTTTTGAATTTTTAGTAGAAATGGGATTTCGCCACGTTGGCCAGGCTGGTCTCGAATTCCTGACCTCAGGTGATCCACCTACCTCGGCCTCCCAAAGTGCTGGTATTACAGCCGTGAGCCACCGCACCTGGCTGAAAACCAGTCTTCAAAAACAATTTAAGCTAGCTAAGTCTATCAGAAATTATAAAGTAATCACTTGGACTCGGGAAGGGGAACATCACACACCAGGGCCTATCATAGGGAGCGGGGAGGGGAGAGGGATTGCATTGGGAGTTATACCTGATGTAAATGACGAGATGATGGGTGCTGACGAGTTGATGGGTGCAGCACACCAACATGGCACAAGTATACATATGTAACAAACCTGCACATTATGTACATGTACCCTAGAACTTAAAGTATAATAATAATAATAATAAAAAGAATTGGGAATCAGGGGTAACAGTACTTGACAAGTTCCTATCCTCAGGAGCATATCGTCAAGCCAGGCCAGAAACTCTCCAGGCTGCAGTGGACAGTATATTTCTACTATAGGAGATAAGGAACAAGGGAAGTCAATATTCCGTGAGAGAAAAAAAGGACAGGGACATGTAGAAAGAAGAAATGACCACAGCATAGAGCAAACTAACAGCACCTCAATGTTGGACCAAGCTGTTCTTTTGGAAAATGCGTGCCCTGTTTTTTTTGCTGTTGTTGTTTTTGTTGTTGTTGCTGCTGTTGTTTGCTTTGTTTTTCCTGCAGCATGTATTCCATACTTCCTTCGCCTAGTTATTTTCTGTAACTAAAAGTAATAATGAAATAATCCTCACTAACACATTAGGTGTTAAAAAGTGCAACTGCTGTTTATGGTACTGAAACTAAGGCTATTTCCAGAAACACATCCAACATGCTAAGGATTCTGGGGTCAGATTTGAATTGGACTAGAGTCCTGGCTCTTAGCATATGTAAGTCATCTATGGTCATGGTAAGGATTACATAAAGTGTGTGTATAGATGAATTATCACAATTCCTGGTAAATACCACAGTATTTTGTTTCTCCTCATAAAAATAATTTGCTGGAAGTCAGACATGCTTTTGTTAAGCAAGAAGTTTCTGTGCTTTTTAGAGGAAATGGCTGAAGAACTGCTAAGTTCGTATTCGGGGAGGAGATGGTGTTGACCTTGGAACTGAATCCTAATAAAGGTATAATTTTTAAAATAGTATTAAC
>NW_016809459.1:284288-287347 GCF_001698545.2 Rhinopithecus bieti
TTTTTTTTTTTTTTTTAACAAATCTATGTCAAACCAATTCCTATTATTCTTAAATCCATCAACATACATGTTTCCAAGGCCACGTGACTTGCAATTACAAATAATGGCCAGTATTAGTTTTGACTGTATTGCACAATGTCCCTCTATATTTTAGTCTAGGAAATGTGTAGAATTGTTTTTGTTAACAATAACACTATACTGAGATTAAAAGCTAGGGCTGGACACAGTCATTTGAGTAAGATAGCTTTAACTGTAACATCTATCAGTGTAGAGAAAGCTTAGGCCTTTCCTTACCTTATGTGGAATGAGGCTAGCAAAGCCCAGAGGAATAAAAAGCACAACGTCATCCAGTGATACGGCAGCTCCCAGAAAACTCTTAGATAAATTGATGTTGTGCACCCTCGGGTAAGTCACTTTCATGTGTCTTTTCATCTCATCCCTATAAACAACAAAACCACGCAGTCCCCTGTGGTGGAGGATAGGTCTGTGTAGAAGGAGCAGGATGATATAGGAAGATGAAGAAATAAAGGAAAAAGCAGCAACTCCCAAAGTCTCTTTAGACTTCATAATTGTCTCTGAGAAATCTGTTTTCAGTGTGCTATATAAAATTATGATAAATGGAACCATGTTTTTCCCATCGTATTTTAAGACAATGGCTATTGTCTGAATTTGTCTATAAAAACTTCTCAGAAATTGCTGCAATCCATTCAACAAAGACTCCTTTCAATTGAGGTAAACTTTGGCAAAATGGCCATCTTATGGTTTAGGAAGGAAGTTTCATATTCTTATTATCTCCATTTATCAGCCTTACTTTACAGGGCACAGAAAAAATTATTCCTGGTTGACAGAACCCCCAAGGTCTGGACTCTTTGGGGTTCAATAAAACAGTCTTTTTATAAACTCACATGCAATAGTACTCTAAAAATTCTCAACCTAGGCTGTACTTTTAATATTAAAAGAAAAAGAAAAATTATAACAATAACATTTTAAAATCTATAAGTTAAATTTAGATGTAATGCTATAATTATGTAGCATTGGTTACATTAAATCAAGCAAGTTATATTTGAAAATAATTTTCTACATGTACCTATCTAATTTGCTCTCTGATTTAGAAGATACATTTTATTATCTTCAAGGCATAACCTTTTGTGGAAATATTCTTGGTTTAATAAATACCTATTGATAAAGTTAGAAAATATTAGTAAATCTCCAGACTAATATAAATGTATAAATACATATTCATACTTTGTTAGAAACATAATTTGCATTGTAAAATGCTGAAAATAAAAGATCTATTTTTTCTGATGTTTTCTTATGAAGAATGTATTAAAGGTAGAATCTAAAGCCAAATATAAAATTATGACAAACAAATGGAAAGATATATTTTCTAAGCTTGAAAACTGGATAGACAACTAAATACATGATGCCTGCATTTTCAATAAAGAGTTTTAGGCGAATTAATTTAACAATTATTTTAGATAGATCATTATATTTCAGTATTGTGTTAGGTAACCATTGACAGACTCATAATTTCAACTAATACTTATCTCTTAATTAGTGTATTGGAATGGAAAATGCAAATTTTGTATTTCATGCTATGTTCTCAGATTTGTTTGATTTTTTTCTTACTTCCTAGTTACCAGACAGATATCCATAACTGCAACAATGTTACCAATAATACATAATGTTTCACAAAAAGGAGAAGCCATAGTTGGGCATATGTGTGCGTATCTTTCTACGTGTGCCTGTGTGTGTCTGTATGTATGCGGAGATACTCAGTAGAGCATCTGAAGTTCTGGCATAATTTTCTTCATTCAATAAGGTAAATTGTTATATGATTGTAATAGAAGGTATATCTCATTTTGCAGTTCTTAAAATACTTTATAGATGCTAAGAATACCTCCCTGAAAAAAAAAACTTTTTGAATATTCAATCCCTTAACAATTATGTTCTTACTTACATTGAAATGAACTCCTGTATAATTTATCATGGAGGTGAAACTGGTGTGAATTTGCTGCATTGAGAGACAGCATTAACTGAAGTATTCACCTCTAAACAAAGATATTTTAATTTATTAAATTTCTTTCTATATTTTTTTCTTCTTAAATTGACTTTCTACTTCTGTTCAGACCATTTTCAGTCTTCCAGCCAAGAAAAAAAAAAAGGGAGACAAAGAAAAGGAAGAGGAAGTAGGACGAGGAAAGATAGAGGGAGAAAGAGAGAGACAGAGAAAGAGAAAGAGATTTTATCTCTTCTAAATTGCCAAATTGTAGACAATGATGTAAGAAAGACACAGCTTAGGTCGAGCAAAGCAGAAGTATAAAACCAAACGTCACACTGTCAGGGTTCAGGAAAGCAAGGTATATGTTCTCCAAAGCTCAGCAGGCAGGATGAACTTTTCCCTGATTTAAGGACCATGATGAGAGAGAAGAGAGGAGTCTATTTTAGCATCTGAAAACCAATGATTTGGAGAGAAAGAGGACGTGGCTGCCTAATCCCTGGGAAAGCTTACAATACTTTGCAGTAAGTTGGTCATTGACTTGACAGTCTGTCCACTAGAGAAGAGGTGTAAGAAGGACAGTAAAGATGAAGAGTAGACATAAATTACTCTCTTGTAGGGTAGGTAATACAGGTAGACAAATAATGATAACATAAAGTAGAATGTTGCAAGCAATGGATACAGAGGTAGGTTTATAGAGCAGTGAAGTTATTACAGTTGTAATGTTAAGATTGAGCTTCAGGGAAGAATTAACATGTGAGGTATGCTTTGAATGATGGGTATGATAGACATGGGTACGGGAGAATTCCGGGCCATGACTCACAGTGTATGTAGATGCACAGAGGGATGAGCCTATCAATCAGTGGTATTTATGGAAGAGCAACTCACTCAAGTAAACCAAATGCTCACTATATTAAGAGGGTTAGTGTTCAGCCTGGACTGGAAATACACCTAGACAACATCTTATTTGAATGAATAAAGAGTCTGTGTTTTATTAAATTGAAAGAGAGATCACAGAAGCTTTTATTTATTTATTTATTTATTTATTTATTTATTTATT
>NW_016809459.1:291493-299831 GCF_001698545.2 Rhinopithecus bieti
TTCCTCTTCCTCTTCCTCTTCCTCTTCTTCTTCTTCTTCTTCTTTTTTTTTTTGAAAGGGTCAATTTGGAGGATATTTTAAACTACTTTGTGATTCTAGCCATCTCATAAAATGTCGCAGTAATTAGGTCATTTTATCCTAGGGAAAAATTATCTACACTAATTTGGGAGAAAAAAAATCTGTGTAAGGTATGAAATGTCTATGCGACAAGGGAAGTCATTAAAAAGAGAGTGAAATTATACAAGTTACTGTTGGCTCAATACAAAGATTCCAAGATTTGGGTGATACTGTATTCTGACATTTGGGGATTTCCAGACCATCATTCCAACACTTCCTAGAAAATAACATCATGTATTTACTTTGGAATTAAAATGAATTAAAATTAAATGGTGCTTAGAAGTTTTCATGGTCTCCTTGAGACACTAGGGTGCCTAAGTACCTCAAAATCAAACTGAGATGCATGATTTTCAATCAAAGCATTTAACAAATCTGCACATTTTTTAATTTCACAAATTTGTGTTATGTGCCCACTGTATGTCAGTGACTCTTCAAGATACTCGGGATGACCATCAGCACAACACACAGGATTTGTTAGAGCTTTTACATTATAGGGCAGAGGTAAAAGAAGAGCATAATCAAGAAAACACATAGCCAGTTAATTGTGTTGTTGGACTTCTTAATGGGCTCACAAAAGCTTAAGTGAGAATTTTGGCTTAATGTGCCACTGACTTAGCAATAATGGACAATTAAATAATCTCAACTTTTTCAACTTCATTATTAAATAATTTTAAATACTACCCAACATTATTGTTCAGATTAAATAAGATACTCTACTCACTCAAGGAAGGAAATTTAATGCCTTTGGATGGGTATATTAGTAAATTTATATTTTCACTTTAAACTATTCTCAGAGGATATGCATTTTCAAATAACTGGCTGTCCAATTCAGTTCTCTCTGCAATTTTAATCATCTTGTTTCAACCCATTCATACACTCAGTCTGTTGATAAGACACCTAGCTCAACAGGATGGTCACAGCAGCTTAAAGATACTGGGCAGATTATATCAAAATTCAACTGGCAAAGCCAGCTCAAGACTAGGGAGTTGTGAGAAACTAGAAGAAAATCAATCTAAATGCCCATCAATGATAGACTGAGTAAAGAAAATACTGCACATATACACCATGGAATGGAATACTACGCAGCCATAAAAAAGAAGAAGATCATGACATGGATGAAGCTGGAGGCCATTATCCTTAGCAAACTAATGCAGGAACAGAAAACCAAATACTGCATGTTCACACTTAGAAATGGGAGCTAAATGATGAGAACACATGGACACACAGAGGGGAACAACACACACTGGGGTCTATCAGAGGGTAACAGGTGAGAGGAGGGAGAGAATCAGGAAAAGTAACTAATGGATACTGGGCGTTACACCTAGGTGATGAAATAATCTGCACCACAAATCCCCATGACACACGTTTACCTTTGCACATCCTAACTAAACACATGTTTACCTTTGCACATCTTTAACTAAAATGCACATCCTACACATGTACCCCGAACTTAAAATAAGTTAATACAAAGAAAGAAAACTCATAGTAATGTCTACACATCTTCTGGTGCAACCCACTTTTTCAAGAAGATACTGAGGCACAGATAAATTAAATATTCTGCTTGTATCACACAGAATTATTAAAAGAGATGACTCAAAGTGATTCTACTTTATATGTGAATATAGCTAACATGAGCTGAATTCCCACCAATATTTTATTAACTAAAAAAAGGTCCAGTATTATGCTGTATTTAAAAATCAATTATAAGTCTTATGCTATATTGAATTCACCTTTTTTGTGATTATGTCTTACTTCTAAAAATTAGAATAGCTTATCTATTTATTTTAGTTTACAATTTGCAAGTGGTCTTACATATATTAATTTGGTTCTCTCAAACCCGTGAACTAGTTACATTCTGTGTAACTATTTTGCTGCTAGAATTCTTTTTGCTATATCTAATTCCTTTTTACACATTTGAGTTATTACTCTTTATTGATCTTAAGAAATTAATAAACCAGGCATATCCTAGAGATAATTTCCCTTTTCTAAACAGGAAATATTTTGTCACATAGACTTTAATTACCATCATCACAATAGAATAATATATTCCAAAACAAAGAATTAGAATCACATTGAAGAAACAGAAACAAAAGATTGAGAACTTACAGGGAAAACCTGGTGTTAGATATTCAGAGATGAACAATTCTAAACACAAATAATATCATGGAAACAACATTTATAAACACAAATAATATCATGGAAACAAAACAAAAAGAATTCTAATTCAAGCTTTTCAAAATTTTCCTTAGAAAAATATGAATTGCCTTTCTTCCATAATGCAGAAAGCAGATCTTCTAAGTTAAAGTGTCCATTATGTATAAAAGAGAAAGAGAAAAGTAAAGTCATGATTTAGAGGGACTGAAAGCTGCTGTTTGTATCAAGCACTATGAATCAATCCTAACCTGACCTTCACATGGAATATTTAATATCTAGCAGAGAACTTGAGTTTTGAACATCAAAATCTCATTTCAGATTACTGATCTGTGAAATTCTAGGAGACAATAGAAAATCCCATGGAAGATAACAAATAGCCAAAGGAACTATCAGCAAACTAACCAACAGTATATTTAATGGAGTGGAGGAAGCCATCTTTAACTGTTCTCACCCATCTATGCGACTTCCAGTCTCGTATTTTATGAGAAAACATTAATGTAATAAAATGTAATATATTCTATCATAGGAAACTAGTTGATGACTTAAAATAACTGAACTATGTAATAATACATCTATATATCTATATACAAATAGAAGTATGTTAATATAGTTTCTTAAGGAGAAAATATGTGCTCGACCATATTTTTAAAAAGCAATCTTTATATTCCAAGGAGCAGCAAGAGGGGAAAAAAAAAAAAAAAAAAACATTCAGATGATTACTTGAATACACTTACTACCTTCAGTTACGGAAAAAGTAAATTAATTCTGTTCTCATGAAGTTCCCTCTTTCACCTCCCCTACCCCTGTAATTCAACAGATCCTATAACTGGAACTACTTCATTTATAATGACATCTTTATAGAGGCGATTAGATCATTTTTGTGATCCTACATCAAGGAGAATGTTGCCTTGTCAGAACCTGCATTTACACTGAAGAAAAGTTAATAAAATAACCTGAATTAGCCATGGTAAAAAAAAAAAAAGAAAAGAAAAGAAATCCCATTTTCTGGGCACATAGACTATTGTTTGATTTATTGATATGCCAACTTCATTATAATAGTGATTTTAAAGGTAATGTTATTGCTTAATCTATATGAAACTTAAAAGCAAATTTCAATATTGCTCTGGCAAAATGATATTGCTAAAATATCCCCAAGAAATGAACATTTTTATCCTTTTATTTCCAAAGCTTTAGGAGAAAATAAGTTTGGTATAATACAATTATATATATGAGTCACTCAGAACTTCTTCTATTTTCCCTGAAGAAAACCACTGTGATTGAAAACCTTTTGTTCTCTAGACCTTCAGTCACCACTTCTATGATCCCAGCACACTTGCCCCAATGTTGTTGGGGCAGCGTGGCCATTAGGAAAATGGCCCAGAGGATGTGGGGAACACAGAGAAAGAAAAGCTTTCTAGAGGAGGAGCAGAAATGAGGCAGGTTGAATCTGAGGACTGCATTCACAGAGAAAACTCAACTGTTTGTTTGGAAAGCCAGGGGAAGATGACAGAGCTTAACTTTTATTTGTGGCCTCAATTCCGAAAGGCACATTTCACTCAGAGATCCACATGGTGTGTGGGGATGGAAGAGTCAAGTGAGTTTCTCACATATTTTTACAGCATGGATTACAGTCTCTTCTTTTCAAAATACTTCTTAAAGAATGTAGATAACGTAGAAGCATGTTGAAGCGGTGATAGCACATTGGTAGACGTGATTGAACTATTGAAAATTTCTTGTGGTCAATATCGTTTTATTTTTCAAAACTTAAAACCTTTGGCCTGGACACAATCTCTGGTTCTGTGGGGTCCAAATCTCTTTTATAAAAAATCTATGCTGGTCCTTGTCTATATTAGGGTTTGAAGGTGTGTAAGTTTTTAATCCCTTTTAGAAAGTACTAGACAAGGAGTCAAGTGTTACAGTGTATTAACACTATAAACACTATTATCACCAAAAAGTCTTTTAACCTATTGGTGTCTATGTGTGCGTGTGTGTGCATGTGTGTGTGTTTATGAAACTGTAATGTTTTCCATAAAATTGTAGCTTAGTCTGTACATTCATCAAATTCAAACACACACTAAAATGAACACATTTAAAATAAACACTTAAGTACTATGAACTACTCATTGAATTTTTATGGATTCTAGGGAAATATACTTGTGTTCTTAAAGTACCTTTGCTGTCCGTCAAAAGAATTTCAACATTTAGAACATTTTACAAATATGGAATCACATAGTTTACTGCATTTTGCCATTTTAGAGAAATGTTTCTGAGTAATTCAAATGAATGATTGGACACAATTATACTATTTTTTTTTCTTGGGTGTTTTTGATTGCAAAAGAGGTTGGCTCTACTAAATGTAAAATTCCCCAAGCCTTGTTTTCTGATTTCCCCTTCCGAACACAGCCTGGAGAGGAGTGGCTTCATGGCTCATGGCAGTGTGCATGCAGTCAACACAAGAGGCTGAAAAATAGCCCAAACCAGTCCTCATGCATTATTAAAGCCAGCAAAGCTTCCTGCACTGTTGAACAATGCTAACTGTCCTCCACCAATGAATTCAATCCTCGGGCTTTCTGAATGTTCGCCAATGCTCTGCATTGCCTGCACATGACAGATATAATTGCCAAAATGAATGAAGAATTTCCTATTCTTCCTAGGCAGTATTCCAGATAGAAGATAAGAATAGCTTGAATAGCTGAGCTGGCATGTGAAAGGAGCTCTGCTTTTCATATAACACGTATTATTATAAAGATGCAAATTTCCTCTCAACCAGTAACAATGTTTGTGGCTGCTGCTGAGCAGACCTTCCTTTAACTCTTAACAATTTGTATCCTTAGTGTCTTATTTTTCCATAATATCTAACCCCATTTTGAAATGATTTAACACCATCTCAGGATTCTCCATATATATAGATTTACAAATATTCATAAATCATATTCTTAATGTAGTACAATTTATATGTTCAAAATACTATATCCAAGTATTTGTCCTATTCGATATTGATTTAACTAAAACCTAGGTTCGTGAATGTGAATATAGTCATTGGGTTGAAACAACATTTTGCTTAGGTAATATCCCATAAAAAGAATCATAAAATGTTCGTGCATCATTCTGGCTAGTTGGTATGTAGTCGTTTTTAAAGGTATTTGGTTGATATGTTCACATATTCACATCTTTTGCCATTTTGTTTGCATCAGTATATTTTACTTGATGAATAAAATATACTGGGTCATATATACTATGCATATATAGTCTAAAATTATTACAAAGCTTTAACATGGACAAGGAAGTTTCTGTCCCGCACTTGACTTTCAGTCTCCAAGTTTCGTTCCTCCAGTATTAACAGATCCTTAGCTTTCCTTTTAGAAGTAATCAATGCATATGAAGAAAAAAATAAGGTTTCCATACCTCAAATTTTTCATTGTAACCACTTTTGAAACCTGGCAATTGATGATTGAGAGCATAATGAGGTTTACTATTAGTATAATTAAAATAATTCAAAAATAATTTTAAATAAAGATAACATAAGTTCTACTTGTGAGAAAGCTCAGTACTCCTTCCATTAGATTAAATACTTTTAAAATATATAACCATACTCTCAGTTCTTCACAGCTCTCAATTTACCTATATTTATATTTTAAAATGCATATGTTCACATTTTGAGAAGGAAGCATACATAATTTCCAAAGAGAATAAAAAGTTATGCAGTGGAAGATCTCCCATTCACCCCTCTTCCTCTCTACCCCAATTTTCACACAGTCCTCCCTGCTACCACACTGATACACATATTGCCACTATCTTTAGTTACTTTTTAACTTTGCCATAGTCTCTTTGTTTATACACAAACAAACATGGATACATATTCTGATTCCCTTTTGATTACACATAATATATTATACATATTATTATGTAGTATTTTAAAATGTAATATGTAGAGATCTTTTCAAAGTAGTTGTTTCTAAAAGCTGCATGCTATTTAATTGTATGTGTGTATCAGAATTAATTAAATCATTGCCTATTGATGGATATGCCAGTTGCATTTGGGTGCAAACAAACAATCTTGAATATATACTAATTCACATATATTTGAATTTATCTACAGGATAAATTTCTAGAAATGGAAATGCTTGACACAAGTTTTTGTGCATTTTTTACAAGAAAGACAATGCACTTCTGTAAGGCAATACCAATTTATACTCCCATTAGCAATGTATGAGAGTAGGTGTTCCCCACAGTCTAGTCAAGAGGATGTGTCATCAGATAAAATGTGTCATTCCAATGAGTGAAAAATTGCATCACAGTGTATTACCCTCTCTTTTTACCATAAGACTCTTTCTGTTGAATTCTTTCCCTTAGTGTAAAAATCATGTTCAGTCATTCCTCACCTTAAACAAAAGAAAATATTTTCCTAACCTCCTTTCAATTCCTGGTTATCACTTTTTCTCATTTTTCTTCACTTTCTCACATCCTGTCACTCCTGGGTTCATTTCAATTTGACTAATACTCCATTGTGCCATAGTTAATGCCTCAAGTTACCAATAACTGAATTTCCAGCGAGTGCTTCCCATCTGTATCTCACTCGATCTTTCTGGAACAATCGACACTGACCATCACTCTCTCCCTGCAGAAATTTCCTTGCCATTGGCCTTTGGGTGTGAGGATAACTTATTTTTTCTTATTGTTCTATAAACTCTTGGCCAGCTCTGCATCAGTCTCTCTGCTAGGCTCCTTTCAGCCTATTAACCTTTAAATATTAGTAGATCCGAGGATTTATTCTTAGTTCTCTTATTTTAACATTCTTTCTGGTCCATCTCCTTTATATCTGTGACTTTCAAAGTACTAATGTAATAGCACTAAATGGCTCCTAAATCTTTATCTCCAGATCATCTTTGTTTACTCTCTGTTCTGGGTATAAGTAACATATAAAGAGAGAGGCAAGAGACTGAAAATATTCTTTTAGAATGTTCATGTATGATATGACCTTGGCATGTAAAAGTTAGCTAATAATAGGTGACACTCATTGAATACTTGCTATGTGGTGGGGGCTAAAGTCACAGTTGTAGACATTTTATTACTCTACTATGAAATAATCTCTGTGTCAGTCTTATTCAAACCTTCAGTTGCTGATGGATTAATGAGGAAACAATGATTGAATGAATGAATATGTGGTATTCCAAGAAATAATCATTTAATCCCTTTCAGGAAAAGATGTGGTAATAGACTGACATTTTCCATGGTGTTAGGGTTTACTGACCACGCTGGCTTGGAGAGCCATCTGGTGGTAAGAGAGTGGAAGGAATGTGTGAAGAATTCTGGAGCTTGCATTGCTGTAAAATCACAAGATAGGAGTGGCCTTCTAATTTACCTGCAATGATTAGGGTCAGAACGATTCGGAGCTGACTAGATTTCATATAAGGTTCTACTCTTACAACCTATTTGGTTTTGAATGTACATTTCTACAAAAGTATGCCAAATTTCCTATAAATGTATTTAGTTTACCAATACACTAATACTCAGATATTCTGTCTCTGAGTAGATACTCAGATTTGGGAGAAGAAATGCATAGGGTAAAGTATGTGAAGAAGAAGAAAGAGAAGGAAGAAAGGAAGGGGAAGGGAGGCAGACAAAAATGATGGCCGAGCTTATCTACAACAGGAAATAGAGATGGAATGGCACATGCCGCTTCTACCAGCCTCCTTCCCTCCCCCGCTTCTTTTCTTTCCCCTTTTTTCAGTTCTCTCAGGTAGTTTTAGAGTTACTACTTCCTGAAAGGTCTTGCTTCTCGGTATATATGTGAGCAACAGCTTTAGAATTGTCCATGGAACAACAGTGAGTTAGAAGACCTGGGAGGATTGCTTTTAGAATTATGAATAGGGAGAAAGGGTGATAACAGAACATAAACAAAATGTAAAGGTTTTCTATATTATGCATAGATAATAAACATTCTCCAAATCTTTTATTATTTTTTATTATTATTTTAGATGGAGTTTTGCTCTTGTTGCCCGGGCTGGAGTGCAATGGTGCAATCTCGGCTCACTGCAACCTCCGCCTCCCGGGTTCAAGCAATTAA
>NW_016809459.1:299895-324604 GCF_001698545.2 Rhinopithecus bieti
ATAGAGATGGAATGGCACATGCCGCTTCTACCAGCCTCCTTCCCTCCCCCGCTTCTTTTCTTTCCCCTTTTTTCAGTTCTCTCAGGTAGTTTTAGAGTTACTACTTCCTGAAAGGTCTTGCTTCTCGGTATATATGTGAGCAACAGCTTTAGAATTGTCCATGGAACAACAGTGAGTTAGAAGACCTGGGAGGATTGCTTTTTAGAATTATGAATAGGGAGAAAGGGTGATAACAGAACATAAACAAAAATGTAAAGGTTTTTCTATATTATGCATAGATAATAAACATTCTCCAAATCTTTTTATTATTTTTTATTATTATTTTTAGATGGAGTTTTGCTCTTGTTGCCCGGGCTGGAGTGCAATGGTGCAATCTCGGCTCACTGCAACCTCCGCCTCCCGGGTTCAAGCAATTAATTCTCCTGCTTCAGACCCCCAAGTAGCTGGGTTACAGGTGTGTGCCATCACGCTCGGCTTTTTTTTTTTTTTTTTTTTTTTTTTTTTTTTTTTTTTTTTTTTTTTTTAGTAGAGAGGGGGTTTCACCATGTTGATCAAGCTGGTCTCGAACTACTCACCTCAAGTGAGCCACCCGCCTCGGTCTCCCAAAGTCCTGGGATTACAGGTGTGAGCCAGCGTGCCTGGCCAAATGATCTCCGAATCTTGCTGTTTCTTAACAGCACGCATTTGTCATTCATATTACATGGTGGCCAGTTATTAATAGCTGTTACTCTGCTTTCTTCCTAAATGCTTCTTATTCCAGAACAGGCTGATGAGAAAGCCTCAATGTCTCTTCAGTCTGGATTCTGGAATGAACCCCAAAAGCAAGAAGCATGCTATTTTTGTGGTAGAGGGAAGAGTTGATAAGATCTTTAAGAAACTCTCAACGGCGCTGAAAGCTTCTGCTCAGAACCCATATTGATCTTTTTCTTTCATATTTTACTGGTCAAAGCATGTCACATGGCCAAACCTGATATTTATGGAGAGAGAAATAGTTCTCACTATAAGAAGTGTGGCCGGGCGCGGTGGCTCACGCCTGTAATCCCAGCACTTTGGGAGGCTGAAATGGGTGAATCACAATGTCAGGGGATCGAGACCATCCTGGCCAACATGGTGGCACCTCGTCTCCACTAAAATACAAAAAATTAGCTGGACGTGGTGGCGGGCGCCTGTAGTCTCAGCTACTTGGGAGGCTGAGGCAGGGGAATTGCTTGAACCCGGGAGGCGGAGATTGCAGTGAGCCAAGATTGCATCACTGCACTCCAGTCCAGGTGACAAGAGTCAGACTCCATCTCAAAAAAAAAAAAAAAGGTATGCTAAGGATAACATGATATGTTGTCCCAGCCAGGAGAAGGTTGAGAGTGAAAATGTTTTTAAATAATTAAGCCAGAATAATGGGTCTAATGTCCTGGCAAAACTGGATGCATTACCACTTTCTTACAATCCTCCTCTAGGTAAAGGTAGGCAGGTACTTGAGAAGAACGGTTGAACTGATCTTAAACTTCAATTAAGAGACCTTGCAGCTGGGCACCGTGGCTCAAATCTGTAATCCAAGTAATTTGGGAGACTGAGGCAGGAAGATTGCTTGAGTCCAGGAGTTTGAGACTATTCTGGGCAACATAGGGAGACCCCCGCTGTGTACAATAAATTAAAAAAAAAAAAAAAAAAAAAAAAAAAAAAAAAAACAGTCAGGCCTGGTGGCACAACCCTGTAGTCTCAGCTACTTAGAAGGTAGGAGGATTGCTTGAGCCCAGGAGGTCGAGGCTGCAGTGAGCCCTGTTTGCACCACTGCACTCCAGCCTGGGTGACTGGGAGAGTCTATCTCAAAAAAAAAAACAAAACAAAAGACTTTGTATACCCCCAGGACGCATGCACATATGCTGAAGATAGCAAAGTACAACAGGCAGAAGGAAAACTAGATCGGGGTGTCAGGAAGTTAGCTATTAACCTTAGGCTGTGAGATCTCTTCTAAAACACAAGTAAAGACAAATGATAAGAAATTAAGAGTGGTTCAATTCAATGATGTCCCTCATTTCAGAATGGTAAGAAAAAGGAGAGTCTGGAGTACAAATTTCCTGGCCTCAGTAGTTGACTGGTAAGCTCTGGGTCTTAAGGCATTAATGAGTATAGAACTCAGGAGATAATATGATATCCAGATTTGTTCCTTCAGCCATGGCAAATGTTTAATACATAACACAAAGTTTTATTCAGTTATATTTCCATACGGGGAAGACTGGAGTTATGAATAAGTCATACTGTAAAATTAAGATAAAGATAGAAAAACTCATATCTTATGGCAAAGGCTTTCTAAAAATTAGGAATGCAAACTATAACAGAAATTACATGGATGATATAAAAGTGGAATAGTAGCTAAGAACTACCTGAGGGAAAAGAAGCAGACACAAGAATTGGGGAAGTTAATTTATATTTGTATCCAACATATGATGACAAAACTAATGTTTCTTGGTACAAAAATAGTTTTGAAACACTAACCTAGAAGCAAACCAGAGCAAAACAACAACAACAACAACAAACTTTTATTTATGAGAAAATACTTTGAATGAGAGATTAAAATCATTTTTAAAAATAAATTTAAAGTATAGGACAAAACACTTGATTCAACGAAGAAACAGACAATATTTGGTGAAATTATCTAGACCACAACTCAGTGTTTAAGAGAAAATACGCATTTTAGATAGTCTGTAGAAGTAAGCTACTTTCATTGTAGCTTCTTTGAGACCCCATTCAGAGTGCAAGCCTACAGATGGTGGCTGGGACTCCTTGTGAAAGCAATCATCTCCTCTCTCTGCAATTGCTCCTTTTCTGATTGGAGTACGTAATTATACTGGTTTCCTATCTTTAAATGTGTTTCAGGACTGTAAAGATTATTTTCTTCCCCATCACTTGCTTTTAACTAAAGTTAAACAATTCAAAGAAAGCATCATCTTGCCTTAAATGTCTGAATATTTATCAAGAAAATATATGCACAACTCCAATTTTCTTAGGGGTTCCTGTTTATGAAACATGGGGATTAATTTCCTTGATGTAAAGAATACACAATTGTTACGTTACTGGTGTGATGGAAATTTGTGTTTTAACCACAAGATGGCAGAATAAGCTAGGAGCTTCTTGTGCCCCTTCAAATATCACTGGTTACTTCAGACATCTAATTCAGATGAAAAACGCTGTAATAGGTGTGTCTTGTTAGCCTATATGCATGTGTAAGACAAGTGACTATATAAGTAACACTGTTGAAAAAATGTTAAAATGACTGAAGACTTTTTCCTACCCTCAAAACAAATCCCACGCAAAAGGTATTCTAAAGTTGATTTGTAGTGAATACTTCAGTTAGCTTCAAATAAACACTTTCTTTTAGCAGATGTTTGTTTTGAAAATGAAGTGGCCATATTTGTCACCACCCCCCTCACACACACACTTCCCACATTGTGAACCCCGAGACTTGATCCATCCACCATCTGCTCCTGTGATTAAGGGGAAGATGTGTGGGGAACCACCTGGATGCTGGTACCAGGATGCTACCTTGAATGTGCCTTGGATATCTGTGTCAGTAGAGTGAGGTGATTTCCCTCGTCTCCTATCCAACACTACATGGTTGGTTTATGTAGACAGGTAAAATATATGCTTAACTGTACGCTATAACCCAAAGGAAGTAGCATTGTCATGTTAAGACAATAAAATAAGCTACACTTAATTATGACTGTCAATATGGTCAAATATTTGAAGTTAATAAAACAAAACAGAGTCAAGATGTCATCTATTAGTATTATAAATTAGTGTATCTGTGGCAGTGCAACTCCAAAGAAATTATATTTGATCATTGTTTTGGTATAATAAATTATATATTTTAATAACTTAATGGTAATTCTATTGCTACAGTACAACCCAAACTTCTGAGGATGGCCTTCAAGACCCTTTGTTATAATTCTGACAATGGCCTTCAAGACCCTTTGTTATCTGTTGTTTTTCTGCAACAGTCCCCTATTATTATCTAAACAGACCATGGCCCTTTATACCACTGTCTTTCCCAAGACTGTTACATTTTCTTTTTTTTTTATTTTTTATTTTTTGGAATGTCCTCTCTGCCTCTGTTCCGGCAAGTGGCAAGCTGCTATTCTTCTTTCAAGAAGTGATTGAGAGACCACCTCTCTGAAATCTATTCTTCTGAATTCTGCCTTGAAAGCAGAAATAATCATCGCCTTGTCAGAAATCCTGGAGTCATCATTCCTGTTTTCATCACTTTGATCACTGATTTCCACTTGCTTTTGTGCATTTCCCTCTACCCAAGGAGAGGAACCTCATTTCATTACTTTGTAACCTTAATACCTACTGGGGAGCTTTAAATGGAAAGGCACTTAATAAATCCTTTTTGGAAGGAGGAAATAACACCAATAGATTCCTACAGTGCATATAGTAATGTATTTATACGTCATTATTTCTGTTTCAAGATGACATTTATATTCAAAGATAAGTATGGTTTTTGCGTTTAAATTTATTTGAAATATTTTATATTAAATTCAGAAAAAACTTCAAGTTATGTTTGTTTGTAGAGCACAAACTATGGGACTATCAGCTTTCAACTCTACATATTGCCTGGGAGGTCATAGCTATAAAAGGATTCAGCCTTGTAAAATTGGAACCTAAATAACATATTTTTGGGGACTATTTCTCTAAAGGCAATTCCTTAATATTTGAATTAGACAAAGCATTTATTAAGTGCGTGTTAAAGGTCTGTGTCAAGTGTCTTTACAATCAGACACATGACAGTTATACTTATCTAATAAACAACAAGCTGATCTATCTTTTTAAAAAACAAATTATCTGATCATTATTGATGGGCTTAAAACAATAGAATCAGCTCAATCATTATAAGAGGTTACATAAAAGCCTATTAAGCCCCACAACCACACTCACACACACACACAAATTAGTCCACAGTGATACAATTCTCAATCCTTTAGTTAAAGAAGCTACAACAGCATGCATACCAAGATATCTATGTGAGGTAATGTATTTGTTAATTGGCCAGATTTAATCATTCCACATGTATACTTCCAAATATCAGGTTCTACATGATATTTGGAAGTATACATGATAAATATATACAATTTTATATGTCAATTTAAACAAAATAAATGTGAAAGAAAAAAAAGTTGTTCACCAAAAAAGCCCACAAAAAATAGGCTTTGCATTTTTCTTTCTTTCTTTTTTAGAAGGAGTTTTGCTCTTGTTGTCCAGGCTGGAGTGCAATGGCAGGATCTCAGCTCACACAACCTCCACCCTCCTGGGTTAAAGTGATTCTCTTTTCTCAGCCTCCTGAGTAGCTGGGATTACAGGCGCCTGCCACCATACCCAGCTAATTTTTTCTATTTTTAGTAGAGACAGGGTTTCACCATGTTGGTCAGGCTGGTCTTGAACTCCTGACATCGGGTGATCCACCCGCCTCGGCCTCCCAAAGTGCTGGTATTACAGGCATGAACCTCTGCGCCCAGCCTAGACTTTGCATTTTTCATGCAAAGTCCATCTAAAAGAGAGACTACCAAGAAAATGATAGAACGCTGATTTTGTGCAAACAGAAAAATACTCAGTATTGTTTCAGAATTATGAAGTAGACATGACTTATTATGACTTATTATTATGACTTATTACCAGAATTATTATGATTTTCATAAGCTTATTACTGTATTTATGGATATGTGGTGTGCTTATTTTAGATTTTGGGGGTGGAATTTATCGTTATGAGGAAGTAATCTACATCATGAATGGCATCAACTACTTGCATAACAAAACATTTTGATGTTAGGAAGGAAGATATACCTAAAGACACATAATGGGATAAGAGTTTGGGACCAGCATAGAGAGCCTTGGACAGAGAAAGTTCAAATACTCCCACTATTCTCCCTCATTTGAAGTGTGTATGTGTGTGGGGTGTGTGTGTGTGTGACAAAGAGAGAAACACTATTTAGAGCTTTTTTATAATATAAATAAAAATAAAATCATTAAATGTGAACTGTAAAATCTTAAATAGAATTTTAAAATTTCATTTAGAAAACATATTCATAAAATTTGATACTTTAAATATATAAAGATCTAAACCATCTCAAATTAGCCTTTCTTTAATTTTTGGTAAGCTTTGGATTAAGCATATCTAGAAAGAGTTAGTGATAGTTTCTACTTGAATCAGATAAAATACTATCATAAAATGGAAAATCTGAATTTTGTATATGTATGTGCATATGTCTACAATTTGAGAAGGGTTAATTCTTTTCTATATTGCACTTGATAAACACAGTTATTCAAGTAACAATTCCAAGGGGCTTTCAGATTTTTAAAGCTAAGTATTGCATTTGTCTAAATAAATCCAAACTTATTTAAGAACTGTGAAAAAAAGAGAAGAAACTGGATTCTGAAGTAAACCATACTTAATTGAATTGATCAATGTATGTTTGTGTGTATCTCCCATGCCAGACTTGAATGGTCTTCAAAGACAGAGAAAATGACCTTCATATTGTGCCATAATACTTGATCATAAAAGGTGTATATTTCTAATTTTAATCGAGTTGAAACAAAATTTGTTCCTCCAATGACAACAAGTTAGAAAGCTTTATTATTTCTCTGGTCCTAGCAACAAAATAATTGAAAATTATATGTTTGTGTGTTAGTATACATATAAATATAAATATACATACATATACATATACATATAGAGAGAGAGAAAGAGAGAGACAGACACAAAGAATAACAGAAAGAGAGAAGTTTCAGATATATCTATTAAATACTTGGAAATCCGTCATAAAAATTCTCAAACTTTGAACAATATACTTTCTTATGTTATATTCTCCATTCTGTTCCAATTTCTTTAATGAAAAAGATCCACATTATCACATTATTCTGTTTATCAAACAAAAAAATTGGAGAAAACTTTATTAAATGTAGAAATATTTTATTAAAATATCTACTAGAATATGGTTATGGCTAATTTTTTAGTCGTATTTCACTATATGTATAATGTATGTACAATTACAGATATTTAATTATGTAATACGTCTAATATATGTAAAATGGTTCTGATAAAATGTTAAAATAATTTTAAAAACACTCATTGTGTTGTTATTGAAATTATGAAAAATAATAAGAATTTCCAGCTCCCACTATACCAATATGATATTAATCTCTTATATATATGTATATTTTCTGACCATTTTCTACTTGGATAATTTTATTTTACATGTATATTTTATCCATAATTTAAACATTTATTTTTTCATCAATTTATACTTCAGATATGTGTGTGTGTGTGTATATATATATATATATATGTGAAAAGATCAGTTTTTTTGGTATGTGTTTAGTGTCTTTAGAATGTTATACTTTTTTTTTTTTGAGACAGAGTCTCACTCTGTCGCCCAGGCTGGAGTGCAGTGGCGTGATCTCGGTTCACTGCAACCTCTGCCTCCTGGGTTTAAGCAATTCTCCTGCCTCAGTCTCCTGAGTAGCTAGGATTACAGGCATGTGTCACCACACGCGGCTAAATTTTGTATTTTTACTAGAGATGGGGTTTCACCATGTTGGTCAGGATGGTCTCCATCTCCTGACCTCGTGATCCGCCCACCTAAGCCTCCCAAAGTGCTGGGATCACAGGTATAAGCCACTGCGCCTGGCCCCAAAACTACACTTATTTTAAGGCTCTTATTATATAACTTAATTTTCTCTTTTAAAGATAAGAGTATGCAACTAATAATAAAATTGCCTCCAGATGTTTTGCATTAGACCCAATGAAAGCTTACAGATAATTTCCAAAAGTACATTTATTAAAATTCAAGTCCCTTAGACAATTTCATATGCCAGAAACGTAAACAGGGTAGCTGGTCTTATCTTCTCACAGGAAGAATTTATGTAATTGCAAAACGTTTTAAAGTATTTGGAATTTTATTGTTTCCTTAAGTAAAAAGAAATTATGAAATGTTTAAAGTTAACATTTTGCTCGCATATGTGTTGCAGAATGAACCTAACAAAATGGGAAATAAATATTCTTTATAGATTTTCTACTGAGCAATAGGGCACAGGGAAAAGTTCGACATGGGTTCTAAAATCTGTCTTTGTTACTAGTTTTGTTACCACATGACAAGTACTTACATTAGGTAACAGATACAGCTATGTCCTGAACTGAGTGCAATTATTCCTACCTTGCAGGAATTGTTAGCTTCCAAAAGAGCATGAGTAAAGTGAACAGCACAGTGCTTACCACAGAGCAAATATTTTTTTAAATGGCACCATGCCTCATAAATTTTCTGTGACCTGAATACATACATCATTTGATTTCCACAATTCTGTGAAGAAACAAAAGTTCAGAAAGAATGGCTTATTTACATCTTATAATACGTGGTTATAGGCTTTGAATCCAATAATTTGTGAAGCTCACATCACTAACTCATCTACAATTCTTGAGAACTGAATTTTTGTCTAAGTATTCACTGATCCAGTGACTTAGCTTTTTCTACTTTTAAGGATTTTAATTTGTAAAACGATAAGACTCAATTCTGTAATCTTTTGCAATTATGGTTCTAAGAGATGAATAAATTTAAAAGATAAATAAAATCAGTTGTTTAAAAAATATATCAAAGAAGACAACATTTTTTCCTACTATTTTTTCTCTATTCTTTTTTTTTTTTTTTTTTTTTTTTTTTTTTTTTTTTTTTAGACGAGTTTTCTCGCTTCTGTCGCCCAGGCTGGGAGCTGCAGTGCCGGAATGCCTTCAGCTTCACTGCAAGCTTCCGCCTCCCGGGCTTCCCGCCCATTCTCCTGCCTCCAAGCCTCCCGAATAGCTGCGGATTACAGGCGCCGCACGCCGCCCGGCTGTTTTTTTTTTGCGTATTTTTAGTAGAGACGGCGTTTCACCGTGCTTAAGCCAAGCGAGGTCTCGATCCTCCTGACCTCGTGATCCACCCGCCTCGGCCTCCCAAAGTGCTGGGATTACAGGCTTGAGCCACCGCGCCCGGCCTCCTATTCTGTATTCTAACAAGTTGTCTAAATGGTAACAGAAATTTGAAGCCACTTAGTAATATAAATTAGGGTTTGTCACTATTCCCATACAGATAAATCATATTTTTCTGAATCCACATGAGGCTTCCACGCAAAACTTACAGGAAACCTAATGACAATTACTTGAATAAATGAGCTTTATGGTTGTCTGGAAATATATTTCCAAACCAATGTGAGTAGATAATGCGTTATTTTATTCAAAGAAACCCATTCAATAGGAAGCAGATTTTTCCAACAGAGGTAAAATGATATCAATAACTCAATGTTTATTTGATCATTTGCTTTTTATTTCAATGTAAGATTTACTTTTCAGGTCGGGCGCGGTGGCTCACGCCTGTAATCCCAGCACTTTGGGAGGCCGAGACGGGCGGATCACGAGGTCAGGAGATCGAGACCATCCTGGCTAACACGGTGAAACCCCGTCTCTACTAAAACACAAAAAAACTAGCCGGGCGAGGTGGCGGCGCCTGTGGTCCCAGCTCCTCGGGAGGCGGAGGCAGGAGAATGGCGGGAACCCGGGGGGCGGAGCTTGCAGGGAGCCAAGATGGCGCCGCTCACTCCAGCTTGGGCCACAGAGCGAGACTCTGTCTCAAAAAACAAAACAAAACAAAAAATTTACTTTTCAAAAACATTTTGGAAAGTCTACACTAATAATTAAAAAGAATATTTTCGTTAAAGTATTGTAAAATATGTTATATTTTGATTCAGATTTATTACTAGGATAACCCCAAATAATCCAGCACTAAATAATTTGCTAACTTTACTAATAAAGTTGTTCAAATTCCTTTAAAAGTCCTGCACATGTACCCCGTGAATCTAAAATAAAAGTTAAAAATAAAAGACAAGTGTTCAAATTTTCTTTGATTAATATTCTCTATACAATGTCAGGATCTACAGCACTACTTTATCTCTAGATAGAAAAAGAAAATTCGTCCTTTCTTACACATTCAATTCATTTGTATTTCAAGGAGGTATTGATTATTTCCATGACAAAAGGAGATAATTACAATGTCTTTGGAATTACCAAGGTCCTTTCAGAGAGCTAAACTCAGCAAAAGTACTAGTGACATTTTTAGAAACATTAGCAAATCTCAAACTAAATGTTTTTAAAAAGGACAATTGGACTTGAATATTTCAGTAAAATGTGTACAATTTTTTAAACAGCTAAATGTTTTTTTATATTCATAAATAATATGCTCACATGCACAATTAAGTCACTTCTCTTGTTTTAAATCTGGTCTTTGATACTCTATTGACAGATCCCATGAAAAGATATTGTACCAATTTAATGCAAATATGCATAAAAATGCTGGAATATAAGGCAGTGATATGTTACAGTTCACAAACACTAGTGCTAGATGCAATATGTGCAGTAGAAAGGAGTTTTGCCTTTGCTGTGACCTGGAAAACTATCCATTCCCTTTTCTACCAAAAAAAAAAAAAAAAAATCAGGTTTATTGTAACATAACTCTGTTGTAAAGAAGCTCAGTGCAGGTGAACTGAGTGGTATCTCTTCGAGTATACTGCCCACGCCAAAAGAAAACAAAGCAAAGCAAACCAATAAAAAAGAGAACCATGTGACATGGACCGCTGAGTCAATACTGCTTGGTTTCTCTCATTCAATTTTATTTACTTACATCTTCTTACCTCTAAAATAGAATCATGAAAGTTATCATCCTAGACTAGGAGAGAGTGGTTACTCTACCTCTCAGCAAGAAAATACTCTTGAAAACAGCCTTGGGTTTTTGATGAGAGGACTTGTTACACTTATTTTCTTCACCAGATCAGGGGACAAACCTGGAGAACTAAGGTCAAAATAATCTATCTAGTGTAAAGAGAAGACACCAACTCTTAGCTAGGACCAAGAAAAAAGAAAGAGAATGTAATGTTGGGGGATGGAAATGAAAATGCAACCTCTTTTCTGTCCCTGGGATTTTGTGGTTAACAAGACAAAGAGGGAAGAGCAAAATAAACAACGAGACATGATTCCATAGTTTATCTCATTCAAGACAAACTTAAACAGAGATGTATAAAATAATCAGAAAGAAATTTGGTTGTATATTATAAAGATGTAGGACAGGCACTTCAAAATAAGATATTTTCAGGTAAAGGAGGAGCGCTAAGTTTAACTTTTCTAGCTGTCCTCAATCTCTCTTGACATGGACACTGAGTTGAGAATTTGTGGGTTTGCTTTGCATCCAGCTGAAGTTCAGCAGGAAGGTCAGTGATGGGCTGGAATGGAAGATGTGGCAGATATTGACACTTATGCATGAAAACAATAATCAGGCCCCTCTACAAGGTATGTGTGAATACTGACTCTCAGTAACCAAATTGAAAAGTTATTTTACTGCCCCAAGTATAAAAATAATTTTCTGAATGTGAGGGTTCAAATTTTGCTTCTGAAGTTTTTGCTTGATGATTTGATAGAGAATTAGATTGTATAGCTCTTTTCATCACCACATATGAATACATGTCCAATTACTTTTATGTTAGAGAAGCTTAATGAAGTGTAAAAGCATTTTGTCAATTATATTAAAACAAACAAATGAATAGCAAAATCAATTATGCGAAATCACAAAGCTTATTTGATTACTGTTTAGAACCCTGAAATCTAATTTACCTGACATCTCTTGCTCTTTCCTTTTCTTTTCTCCCTTGATTTACTTTGCAAAAAATGCTTTCTAGGTTATCATAAAACCCTTTTTTTCATTACATTGCAATGAGATTTGTATCAGATGGAAATGTATTAATTCATTTTTCTGGCAATCTAAAACACCATTACATTTGCTTCATCTACAATTTTCACTATTTGAAATACCTTAGGTAGATGGCAAAATAAATATGCATACACAAATATATGTGATTTTATCAAAATATTGCACATTGAAACCCTTCAATCTCACCACTGAGAATCTTTCATGTCTTTAATGAGAATTTGAGACTCAAAGTTTAGTGCTTACTAGTGCAATATTGGAACCATCTCAACAGTAAGTGTCTGTTGAAATAAACAAGGCTGTGACTTCTAGATCATTTCTTAGACCAAATGACAAGGCTTAAAATGATTCTCATTCATAACCATGTAATTTTAAAACCTGTTAAAAGTAAATAGTTTCACATGTTGCCTGATAGAATTTAACATCTCTTGGAAATACTGTCAGCGATACAGCTGAATGCCTCAACCATAGAAATTTGGGGAAATATCTCAATATCATAAACAACAAACAATTCATCTTTCTAGAATATTCTGTGTTTAAAGACAATTTATGATAAGCCTTCTTGACACATTATGCATCTATAGACACACAATGCCTCTATTCTGCATAATTAAATGCAAACAATTATTTCTCCAGCATGTACTTGAAGTCAGTGACAGTAATCTCAATTTTGCAATACTTTTTGTTATAGACAGTGTCTTGTAAGACTTGTATTTATTGCTTAATTAATATTCCATAGTCTCTACTAGTTACAAACAATAATGTCTTGCCACAACAATGGTTTGAAAACAGTTACTTTCTTATTAAGGATATTATTTTCAACAAGAAAAATTCAGGCCAGGTACAGTGGCTCATGCCTGTAATCTCAGCGATTTCTGAGGCTGAGGGTGGCAGATGGTTGAACCCAGAATTTCCAGGCCAGCCTACGTAGCATGGCAAGACCCCATCTCTAAAACATTAAACAGAAAACATTAGCTGGGCCTTCAGTGGTGCACCCCAGTAGTCCCAGCTATTTGGGAGGCTGAGATGGGAGAATCCTTTGAGTCCTGGAGGTCTTGTCTGGATCGCACCACTGCTTCCCAGCCTGGGCAACAGAGTGAGTCTCAATTAAAAAAAAAAAAAAAAAAAAAAAAACGAAGAAAGAAAGAATTCAAAGATTTGATTAGGTTTTCAATTATTCAGTAAAATAAGGGTTATTTGAGCACAAGCACTGCAATACTGTGCCAGCAGACCTGATAACAGAGACAGCTAATAAGTGACAAACGGGTGGGTAGTGGTAGTGTATACACACTGGAATAAGGGATGATTCGCAATTTTAGACTTCTAAAGTATTTATTTCTGGAATTTTCCATTTAATATTTTCAAACCACCCTTGACTGTAGGTAAGATATACGGAGGGGAGTACTGTATTGCACCAAAATGTGTACATTGAAAAGCAGCCTTCAACATTTCTATGAAATCAGAACAAAGTAGTGAAAATGTATTGTTTAAGTAGAATGTAATAATTAAATATATTAAAATACTTTGATATCTAACTTAAAAAATGGATCCACAGGCACCTGTTTCTTTGTATTCATAGAAAAAATTCTGTTGTTAACCTTTTTAAGGTAAAATAGTTAAGAGCATGACATGGCTACTTGGAGAACCTTTCCTTCCTCACCAACCTAATAGGAGAGATGTCTTTGCTGATCAAAAGTTAAAACTCTCATGTTATAATTTGCTTTAAACTAATAGCAAAAATAATAGAGTAACACATAATAAAACTTATTTAACAAAAGTAACATAGTAATCTTCATAATCACATACTTTTTCTGAAACAGAACTATTTTAATTACATTTTATTTCTGCCAAAGCGCTCATAGCAATGGCATTTTTTTCTTCTCCCTGGTGATTGCATCAATAGGTATGGCATGAGGTACTACCTCCAAACAGTGACCCTCAAATATGTATCATCAGCCAGTAACTCTCTACTGAGGTCTGGAGAGATTTTTGTCCCGCCTGCCAGTGTGACATTACTACCTGGATTTGACATTCAGAACTCAACACAGCCAAAATGAAACTCAAGATCTGTCAACACGTACACTGAGAGAAAGGCATTGCTATCTATCCTGCAGTACAGGTAGATTCCTTTAAGTCATATTAGCTCTTCCTTGATCTTCGCATTCCATATTCAACCACAACCAAGTCTGCTCAGTTGTGCCTACTAATCCCTTTCAAATCTATCCATTGTTAAAAAACCGAGCCATGGCTACTCTGGTCAAAACTGCGCAGTGGCTGTGGCTTCCTAGCTGACTTGGCCTCTACTGTACCCCACTAACAGCAGCCCCAGTGATGTTTTTGAATTGCAGATCTTTAACTCACCCACACCTTGTAACCACACACACACACACACGCACACACACATCCTTCCCTGGATTCCCAGTGTTCTTAGAATAAAGATTGAAGTCCATTCAGTGACTTACAAGACCCTGCATGATCTGCCCCCAGTGGTTCTCTAGTCTCATCTTGCGAGATGTGACCCCTTGCTCTGTGCTAGATACATCATTCTTCCTCCAGCTAAATATTTTCTGTGCGTGTTTCTTCCTTTGCCTGGACATTTTTTTCCGCCAGCACTCACACTTTATTTTTCTCATGAGTCAAGTCAGACTTCATTTCTCCTGGAAACCCTTCCTTGAACTCTTTGACTTGGTTTGTACCTACTGTTTCTCACTTGCATATCACCTGACACTCGCCTCCCTAGTATGCATCATAACTCCATTTGAATCAATTTGAGTGATTTGTTGATTAATTACTATTTACTTATATGTCCTAAATTCCTTAAAAATAGCCGTAGTAGGTGCTCAATAAATATACTGAATGAAATTAATGATATATCACTCAGCAGCTATGTAAATATTTGGCACATAACATTACATTGGCCAGGCATGGTGGCTCACGCCTGTAATCCCCAGCACTTTGGGAGGCCCAGGTGGGTGGATCACTTGAGGCCAGATTTCAGGACCAGGGTGGGCAACATGTCAAAACCCCATCTCTACTAAAAATACAAAAAGTTAACTAGGCTTGGTGGTGTGCACCTATAATCCCAGCTACTCGGGAGGCTGAGGCACGAAAAAATTGGTGGAGCCTGGGAGGCGGAGGTTCAAATAATGTGAACTTTTTTTCTATCTTAATATTTAAATATACACATGGCTTGAATTTTAAGGTAGTATACTAGAAACACTGGCAAAAATAGCAAATTGATACTTGACCTCTGTTTCATGTTTTTTCACAGGCATTAATAATCCCTATGCCTATCTCAGTAGCCTAGCAGAATGAGGCACTCAATGTTGATTTGGTATGTAAACACATTTGTTCAATATGGTATTTGCTTTAAGGATGACACACTGCTTAAGGAATATCAAGCCAACTGCAAGCATGAAGTCTGAATCATAGTTCAAATTTAAAAGCATAAATCAAAATTATCACCAGGAAAGACCTGTGTAATTAGGAGATAAATTGTAGAGATAGCAGGAACAGGAGAATTAAGAGGGAGTAGAGAGCTTAGAAATTGGGAATACGATCTGTTTGAGAGAGAATTTGAGCTATTTCCTGAAATATCAAGTTGCCTGACTGGAGTGGATTGTTTAGTCAAGGTAAATGGTGTGTAAACAGCAGGTCTGACCAGAGCAAAGGTAAGGCCATGCTGGTTAACTCCGAAAGGAAGTTTGAGTAATGTAGTTTGACCTAGTCCTAGATATGCTGAACATTTTCAGGGATTTTGATTTGGATAGCACAAATTAGATGTGGAAATGAATGACATGAGGCTATTTCAGTATCACTAAGTCATGTAAAGTGATGCTGCTTATAGTTTGTCAGTGGGAATAAAAGGAAGAA
This sequence comes from Rhinopithecus bieti, assembly GCF_001698545.2. Lineage (NCBI taxonomy): Eukaryota > Metazoa > Chordata > Mammalia > Primates > Cercopithecidae > Rhinopithecus > Rhinopithecus bieti. Next base: position 315,540 of record NW_016809459.1, read on the forward strand.
AATAAAGGGAAGAGATTAGAATCAATAGGAGAAAGGACTGACACCGAATTTACCTTAACATACAAGTTGACTTCAAAGTTTTATGATGTTTATATTTTTCTAAACATAGAAGGAAAATACATTTAAATTCAATTATGAATGTATTATAAAATGACAAGGTATGCCATCGCTGGAAAATAAGTCAAAATTTAGTTAAGTAGGTCAGGCGTGGATGTGCTATTGAATATAAAATAATCTGAATCCAGAATTTCTGGATTAGAACTGGTACAGAGGAAGAGCATCAGGCAACACAAATTTAAACTACTGACCAGAGGAAGAGCATCAGGCAACACAAATTTAAACTACTGATCTTTACTCGCATATTATAAAAAACATTCAAATACAAATGCACATCTCTGACCTTCTCTGAATCTTGCATCATAGGAATCCCATTTGCTATTGCCAAAAAGCAAACAAACAAACTTGGAGGTTTTTTTTTGTTGTTTTGTTTTTTTTTGTTTTTTTTTTTTTTTTGAACGGAGTCTCGCTCTGTCGCCCAGGCTGGAGTGCAGGGGTCCGATCTCAGCTCGACTGCAAGCTCTGCCCCCGGGTTCCGCCATTCTCCTGCCTCAGCCTCCCGAGGAGCTGGGACTACAGGCGCCCGCCACCTCGCCCGGCTATGTTTTTTGTATTTTTAGTAGAAAACGGCGGTTTACCGTGTTAGCCCAGATGGTCTCGATCTCCTGACCGCTCGTAGATCCGCCCGTCTCGGCCTCCCAAAGTGCTGGGATTACAGGCTTTTAAACAAAATCTAGGGATTCAGAGATAGAGCGAGAGAAGCACATATCAGGAGCACTTCAGAAAAGAGCTGGCTTCCAAACAGAGAGGCCCCCAGTGTTTTTCCTTCCCACAGAAGCCATTTCACTTCATATCCTAGACTGCGAGAAATTCCATCATGTATGGTTTCCCTTGGATTAACCCTTCAACACTGAATCATGTTTAGGGGACTGTCAATTAGGCATTATATGTAATAGTTAAATTAATCATTTGCTTTAAAAAAAGTATCTTGTAATTAAGTACCTTGGAGAAGAATTGATCCTTTAAACCATTAATAAGGATGGAGCGGAATTTTATCATATTACAGAATTTTTCTTGGTTCTTTAGTAGGCTTGAGCTCTGGAGGGAGAATAGGGCGAGGGCACTTTTACAATATGAAGGTTGCAGAAAAGGGAAGGGAATACAATATAAACTCTATAACTTAAGTCTTTGGGGACTATGCTAATGGTTTCTCCTGGTAAATACCTAAAATATTTTTTACATCATCCATTGCATCATTAAGTAGTACCTAGTTTTTTATTTTGATTTACTACGTAAAACCAATTTTAAACATTTGTCTCATCATTATTTCACTTTCTACAGAACTCCTAAATCAATATGATGACCTGATGGGATATGAGTATTTATTTTTTTTCTTTCTTTAAGTACGTTCCTCTTACAGTTAGCCAGCAGCTGAAGTGATATTAAATTTGTAGTAAATATTTAACTTTATTTACTAGAGTAATATTCTAATGACTTCCTTTTATCAAACTTCTATAGGTGACTGGAAATGTGATACTTCTGTGGGCTCTAGAAAGATGAAGATCAGGATTGGGTCAATTCTGAACTTCCTTTCTGCCCTTTAAGTGCATAAAATGATTCTGAAAATAGAGTATGCCCTCAGTATATGCAAGCTTAATTGAACTAAATATGTTTTTGCCTCTGCCCCAATCATTAATATATTTTAATCAATTTACAAGCTCTTTTGAAATGCAGAAAAGTGTTTTAAGTATTAGGACTGCATGGTGTTTCTTATCCTCTATCCAAGCTTCAAATCAATGTGTAATAGAGACTTTGCTATACTGATAGTTTTTTAGTGGTAAGCAGGAAGATATCCATATCCCAATTCCTGGAACCTATGAAGATATTTCCTTACACGGCAGAAGAGAATTAAGGTAGCAGATGAAATTAAGATTATTAATCAGCTGAATCTATTATAGGGAAATTATTCTGGATGACCAAGGTTATTCCAGTGTGCTCACAAGGGTCTGTAAATGCAGAAGAGGAAAGCAGATGAGTGAGCAGCAGAGTGATATGACATGAGAAAGACTCAAATAGGTGTTGTTGGATTTGAAGACAATAAGTAGACAGTAGTACCTGGGAAGCCTCTAGATGCTGGGGAAGGTCAAAAAATCAATTCTTCACCAGAGCATCCAGAAAAGAAAAACAGTCCTGCTGACACCTTGACTTTGGTCTATTGAGAGTTATTTTAGAATTATGACCAACATGACTTTAAGTTAATATACTTGTTTTAAGTCACTAAATCTGTGATCATTTTATACTACTGAAATAGAAAACTAATATCCCCACCATTTCTATGTAGACAGCATAGTTGTCGCTGTCTAGCCTAAATTAGTTAATGCCTTTCCTAGTTTCTCTCTGGTTTGTTTCATGGTTCTAGAAGAAACTGTTCCATTTCTTAGCTAATATCACGAAAGTCAAGACCTTCTGAGTATATTGTTAGATTCAATTCTCAGACAAAGCCTGAAAATATCTGTAATGCTCTTTTAAAGAATGGGTGAATATGTTACTTCCTGTTGCTGTCTCCAAAACAGGAAATCTTAAATTATTTCTTTTATACCAATGCTTTTCTTTTGGGTGGGTTTCAAAAGAACTAAATGTATAGTACGTTCAAGGTTCAGTCCTCAGCCTCCGGGGCTGTTGTTCCCTTATCAAACTGTCAATCCATCTATTGGCAGATTTATTAAGGCTATTTTAAAAATTAAGCCTCCTAGATGTCTTGTCTCCAAATAGAATTTGAATCTGATCCTGCAGGCACTCACCTGACCTCCCCTTGAACCTCTATCCAGGGCTTCTTATTGTCTCTGCATGTGACTTCTTGGGTGACGCATACTAATGACTGCAGCTTTACCTCTGACACTGGCTTAGTCAGTTCTCTGGTTAGTTTGATGTTTGGAAATCATGATCCACTGCAGTGCTTGCTTGTGCTTTCCATATTTTAATGTTAAGTCATCTTTTATACGATCTCTCCTAGAAAACAATTTGCAGGACTAATCCCCAAATTCCTTATTTTTTTCAGTTCACCACTAGTTTTCATAATTAAGAAACAGTTACAGAAGAATTATCCTGAGTCATCAATTCTGATTCAAAAGGAAAACATTCCATTTCAACAACAAATCTTCTGGGGATACAGTGGAAATCTATTTCGTATCCATTTAAAACTACTAGGATGTTCACACACATGAATTGGGACACATTTTTTATAAATCCAAGAAGAAATATGATTGTAGAGCCCATGTCAGATTTTCCACCATACTCTGCAGATGTCCCTCCTCTAAATGTGCTTGTAACTAATGCAACACTGACACTTAGGACACCATCTTTTAGCATGAGCTACTGAGTTCATGAGAAGAAAGGGAACTGTGCTACATCTTCCTCTCAAAGTTTATGTTATAGTAATGAAAATGTGGTAGGCACTGCTAGTGCTCTATGTAATAATCAAGATGCACTCCCTTTTTGGTGACAGAGCTTGTCTGCAGTAACAAAGACAGGAATTTTCAGTTTCTTTCTTTTCTGCTGTTATTTTGGCAGCCAAGTTATGAGCGTGACGTCAATCCTAACCAATGGGATTTTAGGAAACGTGTGTTGGACATTTCTCACTAATGTATTTTTTATGTAATGAAGTAGATTGAGGAGATCTACTCCCTGTCATTTATTACATGAATGTTGACATGCTAGGATGTCATGACGAGCTATGGCAAAAATCTCTGACCATGAAAGAAAGTTACCAGAGCAGAGAGACAGGCACTCACACCCTTGATTTCCTCCTCTCTCGATCCCACTCCTTTTACCCATGTGAGGATTTTCTTCAAGAGGTTTTTGTTTGTTTGTTTTTGGTCTATATTTGTATGCACTTATTGCATATGCACAAATAATTTTTAATATACTGAGATTAAATAAATATCTGCCTTTCCTTGGATCTATGCCTGGATCTTCCCATTAACAATAAATCTTGGAGATCTGTCTATCATAACAAACACAAAAAACACTTTTTAAACTTCTACATAATATCTCTAAATAATTTGTACAAGTTTGTGGATGCAGCAAAATAGGTGAGAATTTAATTTCTCTGAGGATTGCTCTGAAATACTCTTCACATTTCAGAATATATATATATATATACATATATATCCCATATATCCAAGATATGTTTCCAAATTTATGTTAGCGTATCAATACACACAAATACACACCTATATACACAGCCAAAACACAAATGCACACACACATGATCACATATATGCAAATAGTGATCTAGCTGATTCCAAGTCCTATTTGTGTATTTGTTCATTCCAGTGTATCATGCACTGTAGCCTTATGAAATGTTTCTGGAAAAGCAAATTATATTTCATCGTTTTCTATCATTAGATTGATAATTTCTGCATTTCTTCATGAAAATAAATTAGAAAATCAGCTTGTAACATTTCTTTTGAAATTTCTATTGGAATTTCAATTTGAATCTGATCAAATTTATGTATTAATTTGATCTCACACAGATGTTTAGAAGAAGAATTTTTCAAAGCATTTGTTGGAAAATAATAATAGCCTGCTAACCAAATACAGTACAAGTTTATATCTATGTTAGTGATATTGATGAAGCAATATCAATAATTGACAAATTTGATATTTTTTTCTCAGTTGCTGCAAATAATGAATCTTTGCTGCAATCTCAAGATACTTAAAATTCTATGATAAAACTGTAGACTGGTGGAAAAAGTATAGGACATAGGGTCAAAATACTTGCTCCAAAATTTGACTTTGCTCTTACCTCCTTTGAGATCTCAGACAACGTTCTTAAAGTCTGTGTCTCTTTTTTCTTCCAATGTATAGTGAGGAAGACTATTTCTAATTTTACAGGGTTGCTATGGAACCTAGTGAATCTATTTAAGCATTTTGGCGTTTAAGCATTCATTAAATAAACCTGCATGTGTACCCTTTAATTTATAATTACAGTAAAATATACAACTTTTTTAAAGAGGAAAACCTAGACATTTGCCTCAGTGGTCTTCATTTAATTTATCTTTCCTTCTTTTTTTCTTTCTTTCTTTTTTTTTTTGACTCAACACTTTTATTGCCAAAGATACAGGGAACCTGAGAGATTAAGTGATTTTGGAAAATGACAAATATAGTTAGTGGTAGAGCTGGAACTTGAAGTCTGGCTTCTAGGGGAAGAAGGTTGTCTTACGTTAGATTCCCCCAAAAACAGATACTGCGCGAAAGATTTGGGAACAAATGGTTTATCTGGCAGGGGAATCACAAGGCATTGTGAGGGCATGGGAACGTGCAGGAAGCTACCCTGTGGATGTCTGGAGCTCAGTCTTGCTGGGGAATCTCTGAGAGACTGTGGAGAACACACCTCAGAAACGGCCCACTATGGGACAAAGAGTCTATGGAATTTCTCTGTCAACTTTGATTCCCCATTGGCTGCGGGCAGCGCGGTCGGGACTAATGCCACTTCCTGTCCATCTTCGGAATGGCTGACATGTTTGTGCACCAGAAATGCCCTCAGAGAGAAGCCACGGGTCCACATCAAGCTTGTCCGATCTACGACCTAACAACTGACACAGGAACAGAAAACCAAACACCACATGTTCTCGCTCCTAAGTGGGAGCTGAACAATGAGAACAGAGAACACAGGGAGGGGCACATCACACACCGGTCCTGTGGGGGTGGGGAGGGGAGGGAGAGCATCGGGACAAACAGCGAATGCATGTGGGGCTTAAAACTTAGGTGACGGGTGAGCCCAGATCGCGCCACTCACTCCAGCCCGGGCGACACAGCAAGACTCCATCTCAAAAAAAAAAAAAAAAAAACACTTAGGTGATGGGTTGATTGGTGCAACAAACCACCATGGCACACGCAAGCTATGTAACAAACCTGCATGTTCTGCACGTGTATCCCGGAACTTAAAGTAAAAAGTAAAAATAAGAAACACACAAACACTGATAGCTGATGAACTGAAAAAAATAATTACAGAAATGTTTTAAGAAAGTTTACAAATTTGTGTTGGGCCACATTCAAAGGCATCCTGGGTCGTGGATTGGACAAGCTTGATGGATCTTTCTTTTTATCTAAATCTAGCCAATTGATTAATTCTATAAACTCTCACCAGAACCAAAACCATGAATAAAAGCCAGACATTACAGGTTACATAACTTTAGGTAACATTATTACATATGTGGCTGCTAGCCTTTGGATTTTGGATATATAACAATTCTGTGTCTGAAGAGTTAATACAGATTCAATGTATCTTTCCAATCATGAGAGAGGAGAAGCACCATGACAGATATTGTATAGTTCATTTTCCAAAAGATACCCTTCCTTTGGGGATGTTAAATGTTTAAGGCAATGAAAAAATACTTAACAAAAAAACACTACAAGGAGATTTTTAAAAACAATAGCTTATTTGATAGTGCTTTAAAAAAAAAGCTCAGAGATTTTGTTTAGTTGTAAATGTTGGGCATATTATTATTGATACTATCACAAAAATGAATGTCCCAAATATTGGGTTGTGTCAGCTGTGCTTACTCAGTCACTTGCCTCTCAGCTCCTCAAATGTTTCCTCTTGGTTACCTGCAACTCAAAAGGTACATGGCAGACCCTGGCACATCAACAATAGCAAGGTCACCCATGGTATTACTCAGTGTTTATTTGATAGCTTTCTAGGATCTGTCTTTTCAAACTGGTGACATTTATATGATTGTTTTCTATATTTTCCTACTGCTGTTTGGTTACAATGTTGCATTGTTTTATAAATTGTTATTCCTAGTGTTAAAAAATCTTGCATCTCTTAAATGCCTAAACCTTATTAATAATGCTTCCTTTTAGAGTTGTATGTAAATGTCATGTTAAATTTTATTTTTTCTAATCACTTTAATCAGAAACAAGGGAATTAGCCAGCTGTTTGGAACTCATGTTAAGATGTAATTAAACATCTGATTGAATTTCTGTGCATAGCAAATAGCAGAGGCTAGAGGTTGTACAGAAAATAGACCACACTCGGTAGAAAAAAATAAGGCCTACAAGATGACAATCATGAGGGTGATACTGAGGGGTTTTTTCCAATATTTTGTGTCTGTCATAACTTTCCCCAAAAAGAAAATCCCATCGATTCCCAAATAACTTAGCATAACATGTAAATCATGGCAGACAAATTCCTTATCAACTGAAACATTACTTTAAACCTAACTATCAAGATATTCATGCAATCTGTTCAAAGGAGTAGTGCACATTTAATACATTTTACAAGCTGGAATTATCAGATATTTTGTTATGGGATACTCCTTAATACTTCCTGCACTTTAGGGTAGATAAATAGGAACATGCACATACACATTATTTGAAAATAAGTTTAAGTTACACAAATGCAACCTGGAAGCACACACATAAGTTGTTTTACAAAAGAAATGTGTGTTTTAAAAAAGACTTTTAGGTAAACAGGCTATATCCAGAATAATTATGAAATGACTTATACAACTTTAGGTCTTTTGCTATACAAATATGGCTCAATATGACTTTCACTTTAAGTTATATATATTGAAACATGCATATGAAGAAATGGAAATTAAAACTTCATTTTAATATTATAGTACTAATATTAAGTCTTTGCTTAACTGACATCATACTCTGAAAAGTCAAGGGTGTTTATTCAAATCCCTTGCAGTTTAGAAAAACAATTAAAAACTTTCAATCTTTGAACTTTATGTTAGAATTTGCATAGAGTATCACACTGTTAATTCTTTTCATCCAATATCACAGAGTGGACAATTTTTCATGCTTAAGAAGATAAAATCCTCCATAACACATATGCCCAATCATGCAGTGAAATTTTATTTCCTAGACTTCTTCAGCATAAAAATTGTCTATTAATCATCATGTTGATTTTATGATGTAGGCCTTTGCCCAAAGGAATTCTGCAGTGATCCAAAGATTAATTTTATATGTGACCCCAAGTTGGACTTGAATCTAGACTTTGAAAATTATAATAATTCAATCACTACTATGATTATTTTTCATAATTCCCTGGAGGTTACAGTGATTCCGGTATATTAGTTAACATTGTTTGATAAGTTGCAGAAGTGCTACATTTCAGGGCATTGAAATTTGGCACATTATACCAAGAATTTTTGAAGTCTAATATTACACCATTAGAAAAAGTTATTGTAATAGAGCCGTTCAAAACGTTCCTATCTTACATTTGCATCATAAAAGATCATGGAACCAAGAGTTCAACAGTACACTGCAATGTTTTCAAAAAATATGATTTTGTTTCTAGCCCAGAATTTAGAAGAGTATTTACAGTCAGCAATTACAAGTTCAAAAGGTTGTGCAAAGACTGTCTTGTAAGTTGATAAAATCCCCTGTACACATTAGGTGAAATTATTTTTTAGTTTTATAGGTTACATTCAATCCAAACTAACGGTGAATGGTTGGCAGGGTTTTGGCATTTTCTAACTCTGACTATATAATTATATCCAATCCTATTAATATGCTTTCAACATCAGCTCATGACCCAAGCTCCAACTCCACTCCCCATCAAGAATCTCATGTTCTACTGATAATAATCTACTCTGTTTCATAAACAACACATGCATTTCAGAATTTCCTTTTAGTAATCTCTTTGCCTGACATGCTTTTAATACCTGAGTTCTTCATTCCCAGTTCAACAAACTCCACTGTCCAATTTCACTTTTTTTATTATTATTATTTTATTATTATACTTTAAGTTCTAGGGTACATGTGCATAACGTGCAGGTTTGTTACATATGTATATTTGTGCCGTGTTGGTGTGCTGCACCCATCAACTCGTCAGCACCCATGAACTCGTCATTTACATCAGGTATAACTCCCAATGCAATCCCTCCCCCTCCCCCCTCCCCATGATAGGCCCCAGTGTGTGATGTTCCCCTTCCCGAATCCAAGTGATCTCATTGTTCAGTTCCCACCTATGAGTGAGAACATGCGGTGTT
>NW_016809459.1:326622-329357 GCF_001698545.2 Rhinopithecus bieti
CCCCCACCCACCCAGTGGTGTGTTTGGCACAGCACAGGGACAGAAATTCAGAGGGATTTTTGAGAAGGGAATAAGGATAGAAGTACAGTCTTTCACAATTCCAAGAGAGAGACTGTATTTCTTTAAGGAAAGAAATATGGTTGCAGTTGCATATATGCATATAAAATATTCCTCCCTTCTTAAGGTAACTTGTCAAATTTTAAAAGTAGAGTTGAAAACCCCACCAAAATGTTTTGTTAAAATCTGTCAACTTTCTGTTGCCCTACCCAAAATTTTAGTTCCGCATTCTATAGATGAATTGTGTCTTTATATGTGGCTTCTATAAGATAGTTATATAGGCCATCAACTTAAATATTACACACACGTATGTGTGTGTGCCTATATATCAGTGTGTCTATATATGTGTGTGTGCATGTATATATACATGTATACACTAATTAAAAATAATTTAACCAAAACAATAATGATTTTCAGTTGTTGAATTTATAAATTACATTTTACTGTAATAGAATTACTAGGGACATTAATCAACTAGGTCATCAACTCTGATTTTATAGGCTTTGCTCTTTAGTTAAATTAGATCATCCACTGGTGAGGAATAATATTTTTTCACAGCCATTGGGGCAAACCTGAAAAATAATGATCTTTCATCTCCAAAGGACTGTCAGTAGCAATTAACAAGATTTATTATTAAAATGTCTAAAATCACAGACTCTAATTTTCTGCTTCAGTGTATGAGACTGTACCATTATATTTGCTAAGCAAATTTACATAATTTCCAAGTTTAAAGTATACATGAACTTCAAGTATTCATTCTCTCTTATAGCAAATGTACAATCACATTTTTGTAATATGCTTTCCCAGGTTGTAAAATTGTGGCAAGAAAATGTATAATTGTAACTTTCTCGATAAAGTTATTTTTTCAGAAATGCATTAGAAAACTGACATATTTTATTTTTTAAGCTAACTTTAGCTAATAAGACTTAAAGAAACTCTTTCAAGCTTCACGCACATCTTCAATACATAATATATATTCAAAGGCTTATAGCAGATTCACATTTTAAAAACAAATAATGGTAGTAATAGAAATGCATGATTTTGATTTAAAATTAAAATACCTTCCTAGCAATTAAATGGAATGTCTCATTTAATCCTCAGGAAACTGGTATTATTTGCATTTAATGAATGTGATAACTGAGATTTAAAGTCACTCAGCGAGTAAGCAGTTGAGCCAAGAGTTACAGGTTGATCTGCTGAATTCCATAACTTGCTTCCTTCCGACTTCTTTATTTTTAGTTGTCAGGAAGGTGTGTGATTTGCTGTTTAAGGTAGTTATATCTGCCATGTTATTAGCATAAATTTTCCCTTTAATATAGCAATACATCTTAATTAACAAAATTTCTTTAAACACAATGGAATTTCACAAGCATATCACATTTTATTATAAAACATAACACTTCATAATGATTGTATATGACAAGGATGCAAAATGGGATTTAAAAGTTTTAAATATTATTTGATTAAAATATGTGCATTTATCTCATACAGTGAACTGAATAATGTCTGACTTTCTTGGGGAAGCATTTGTTCATCGCACACGCAAGAGGGAGAGAAGCTATTCATTAGCTATCATCCTCCCAAGTCATGATGAACTACAGAACATGCTTGGAATCACTTTGGGGAAGATTTTTGGAAGTGAAAAAACAGACAGATGTGTTTGCAATAGCTCAGCAACTGTAAAGGGTAAGATTCCAGATTCGCTTTTTTCAAAGCTCTAGGTTTGGTCTTAGAAACTGTCATTTTTCTTGTTCTGCATAATCTATGGCATTAAACCAGACATACTCTTCCTTTCAAGTTGATTTGTGTTCCCTTGCACAGGGCATAAAATTATTATGGGGTACCTCCAGCCCTTGATTGCCTGGGAGAATAAAATTGGTAAAGAGATAGTGCATCACTAGAAAGCTCAGTGGAAAGAAAGCACAGTGCAAAATCATTGATTATACCTGTTAAATGGATCATCCGAGCAGCATATAAAATTTTCTCATATTTTTAACATGTCACTAAATTGATTTATGATTAATGCTGGGTGAATAGTTCAGAATAATAAATCTGAACTTAATCCATACAAAAGCATACATATATTTTTTTTCTCCAACAGAGGCAAGCCCTTTTTATTAGCTATATTCAGATCTCACTTGTGAAATCCTTCACTCTGGACAACTTACAATTCAAAGCGAGAACTCATCTAGCTTTTACTCTATTCCTTTGCAGTCCCTATGAGATTTTCTAAATGCATTTGTAGAAATATACTCTGGAATACGAGGTGGCCATGTGTATGCAAAGGTGTGGCATCCTCTGCAGTTTCATCACCTAGTTCCTCTGTATATTTGTTGTATTTCCTTTTAACCTTAATGAAAGCAGAAATAAGCAAAAATGTATACACTAAACTAAAAAATGAGAAATTATTTCAGAAAGCATGGTAATTTCACACCATAAAAGTGACACCCTGGAGTACAGACTGCATTGAAGGATTTTTAATACAGTACAATACAGTATTCAACTGAGTTTTCATTAGGCTTATCCAACAAAAGAATGAAAAAAGAAAACAAAGACTTTCATATTTAACATAAAGCCTTTTTTCTTTAGCACACTTAAAGGCTATTTTAAGTCAAGAGCATAAAGAAATGTTTTCATTATTAGATTATCTTTCAGCGCCTCAAACAATATTAATATAA
>NW_016809459.1:332011-389948 GCF_001698545.2 Rhinopithecus bieti
AAAAAAAAAAAAAAAAAGAAAAAAAAAAGACTTGATTTTGACAAAAAAAACTGAAGCTGTTTGGAATTTAAGGTAAGAAACACAATCAGTTAATGATGGCAGATATTAATGTGGATTTAGTAATAAATGAAACAATCAATCATAGTTGGACTTGAGTTTGGAGGAGTTTGCAGATTTTATATGAACATGAGGAGGAAAATGAGAACTAAGATGACTGAACACAGAACTAGCTTCCTCTGCAAGTTTTTACATTTAATTTCTGTTCATTCTGATATAGTTAATTATAATTTTAACTTCTAGATGATGAAAATAAGATTGTAAAGTTTTAGGAATGTTCCAAATATATATAATTTAGCCTAACTGCAAAGATCATTTTCTCCTGTGCTATTTAAAGTTCAGTCTAAGTAAAATATTATGAGATGACGTTTAGGTGTGGGAATGTATGTGACACTTCTGCAGACATGAGCACAGAGGATGGCACTTATTCAGGATACAGCGTAATCCTTAATGATTTGGGAGGATTCTGGAAAACCTTACAAACATTAACATTTCCAGAAAAATTCTTGTCAGGATAGTGGGGATCCAAGAAAATAGAAATTTATCTCTTTAATAGGTTTTTCTAACTAATGCTATCTAATGAAAATAGGATGTCCTAGGACTACACAGATGTTTTAACAGGGGTAAAGTGGAATAATAATTAATGTATTAAAATCTCAAGAAGATAAATGCTACATGATATGACTTATTTTTCCCCTTCTCCTTTTTTGATGGAGTAAAGACATCTATAGAAAAAATGCATGGCAATTCTACTGATATTGAGGACATATGAGCAATGCTCCCTCATGTCAGGCACTGGGTGTGTGCAGAAAAAGTTTTAAGTACCCATTGGCATTCCTGGTTGAATTGATAGGAAATTGCAGAAAGTGTGGCCAGCAAATCATCTGAGAGAAAAATACTTGTTAGGAGATAGTAGCAGATAACTTTCTCACCCAAGGAGACACTCCCTGACCTTACTGTGCAAGTTTGTGAGCCTGTGATGTGTGAGTGAAAGTCAATCACCAGGTATATCATTGATCCTTTTGGAAATATTCCATTAATTAAATCTCTTAAACAAATGCTATGTTGAGTAATTATAAGAGGAAAGCATCCTACTCTGCAATCATTTCCCTGACTCCATGGATACCCATGCTAGAGCATGCATAAATATTTGTTCATATATGATTCATGTACCAACATGGGTTCCACAAAATTAGATAGCTAAAGTGGAACCACACTGGTAAGTGGATTGTGAGGATTAGAAGAATAGCATTCAACATGAATAGAACAGTTGCTTATTATACAGTTATGGTCACATTAGTCTAGTAGGAAATAATACATTGAAATGGGCACTTATTCATAATTTTCAGTGCATAAAATTAAACACAAAAGATATTAAGATTTCTTTCATAAGGAATAGGTTCAAGTTTTATCTGATGTGAACAGAACTAGCTGGTATATTATATGCATCTATCAACACTAGATTGTGTGAAAAGAAGTACGTTCTCCAAATCCAATGTCGTCGCTCCTGAGTAGGATTTTCTGATACTCTGGGAGAAGGGACCAATGATAGATACAAATAGATACTCTCTCTTGGCAGCAGCAGGGTTTTTGAATCATTGCTTGCCTCCATCATTGAGCAGCAAGTAATCAGCGCACGGAGAGATACCAGTTAGTACACGGGCAGGAGAAAATGCTTCCCAAAGGGCTCTTGTTCCATGCTCTTCTCTCAGTAGAGAATCTGGGTTCATTGCCAGTGGATGAAGACACAAGTTTTTGTACTCATGGCTAGTGACTGAATTGTTCCTTCAAGGCACGTGCACTTCAGGTAGAATTTTGGTCTTCCGTTGGCTGAAAAGGCCTGTTAAATAGTCATGGTCCATCCAGATGTTTGAAGGGGAAAATTGATATTTCAAGCAGCGTAATTTTTCGCAAATTAATTTTACTTGCATTAAATTGTTAATCCACTGAACGTCTACTGAGTACCATTTATGTTTCACATAGAGAACAATGGGAGCTGTGGCAGAAAAATCACATGGCCTTCAAGGAGCTTATGATATATAATGTGATATACGACATAAAATAAATACACATGTATGTGCATACATGTGATACACAATAAACATACATAAATGAGGACATGGCACCTTATGAGGGCACTTAGAAGACACAAGCAAGCCATACTAGGGAGATCTGGGAAGAACAGTCAGCCCTCCATATCCATGAGTTTTACATCTATGAATTTAACCAACTGTGGATTGAAATGATTTTTTAAGGACTGTGCCTGTATTAAACATGTACAGCTTTTTTTTCCTTGTCATTATCCCAAAAGAATATAGTACAACAACAGCTTACATAGCATTTCTATTATATTAGGTATTATAAGTAATCTAGAAAAGATTTAAAGTATATGGGAGGAAATGTGTAGGTTATATGCAAATACTATGTTATTTTTCTATCAAGAACTTGACCATCCACAGATCTTGGTAGCCAAAGGACATCCTGGAACCCATCCTCCATAGACACAGAGAGATGACCAGCTCCACCGAAAAAGAGGGTAGCTCTTATTCTTTACCTTTAAAAGCAAGGGGGCTCTCAGTTTGGTGCAGTGGCTCACCCAGCTGAGGTGGCTCACCCAGGAAAGGTGACCTCATCTTTGGGAGCTTAAGATGGCAAGATTGCTTGAGGCCAGGAATTTGTGACCAGCCTGGGCAACACAGTAAGACACTATCTCTATAAAAAAATTAAAAATTAGCTGGACTAAATGGCTTGAGGCTGTAGTTCTAGCTACTCAGGAGGCTAAGGCAGGAGGATCTTGAGCATGGGACTTCAAGGTTGCAGCATCAAACCTCTGTACTCCAGCCTGGGTGACAGAGCAAGACTCCATCTCCAAAGGAAAATAAAAAAAAGAAAAGAAGAAAAGGGGATCTTAAAGTTAAGGATATATAAGCAGTTTTATTTCTCTCATTTTTATAAGAAGGACTACGCCATGATTAACACTAACATCTTTCTAATGGCAATCTAACTTCAATGAAAGGCTATCACTCTTACCAGACATGGTAAGTCAAAGCACACGGTAAGCCAGGATTATAGAGAGTTCTCTCAAAATCTAAGGAGCATGGAATGCACTTTAGTAAATAGCTCTGTGCAAGTGATATGACACCACTTAGAAAGGAAACATTTTAACTTTTGTTCAGTAGCCAAATTTAAACCCAGTAACATGAACAGATTTAATTCTTTTGGAAAACATAAACCACTTTCTTCCTAAGACTGGCTTATGCTTCAACATATGCTTAAAAATTTTAGTTTATTGCACTATGGTGAATTATTAGGGAGAAATAATTCCCAGTAAATACCAAAGCAAATAATTCAATTACTTTAAAACAATCACCTTTGGAATACAAATTAGTGGGACCCATAAGATGATCCTCCTAATGGGGTTGACGGTATATGAATAACTTCTAACGAAGAACTGGAATTTGGAGATGTTGTGACAAAATGGGGATTAACTTTGCTATGGTTTGAATGTGTCCTCCAAAGCCTTAATCCCCAATGCAATCTTGTTAAGAAGTAGGACCTCTAAGATGTGACTAGGCCATAAGGACCATAATCTCATGAATGGATTACTGTTACCATCATGGGAGTGGGTTACCTATAAAAGAACCAGTTTGATCCCCTCTTGCCCTTGCTCAGCCTTTCCATGCCCTTCCAACATGGGATCAGGCAGCAAAAAGGATTTTGCCGGATGTTGGCCTCTTGATTTTGGGCTCTTCAGCCTCCAAAACCATAGGGCAATAATTTAAGTTTATTATAAACTACCCAGTCTGTGATATTCTGTTAAAGCAGCACAAAGTGAACTAAGACACACTTAATAAAATATATATATTTTATTATATATATATAATGAAAGTTGTTCTGGATTTAAATCATTTTAAGTTTTGTAAAATAAAATTTGTTGTGAAAATTTCCTTACTCAGCACTTTTATTCAAGAGTGAAAAGGTGAAGACATTTTTGACAGACAAAACAGCAAACCTTTGATGTTGGCGGGGGGCTGTGAATGGGAAGAAAGAAAATATTAATCTAGACAAAGAGAAAGCTCTTAACTGTTCAAGATTTATGTTCCTATCCCTGATGTATCTAGCAAATGTCAGCACAGCAAGTTCCTAGTGACTGTGATATCCCTGGGGTGGTACTTCATCATGTCATTTATATGACAAAGTAAATGTAGAATTTTATGTGAACACAGAGAAAAAGGGCCTTTCAGAGGATAATCTTATCAAGCCTCTCCCTTCAGGCACATAAGGTAGAATCACCCTATTTTATAGATAAGTAAACTGAGCACAGTCAGGAAATAAAGTATTTTCCATTATTTGCACTTTAAGGCTGACAGTATAAGAATAATGGATACCACTTCATCTCTTGTCCTTTGATCTCTCTATAGAGTTAAAAAAAAAAAAAAAAAAAAAAAGCTCAAGACGTTTTGCTACAGGAAAAAAAAAAAGTAAGAAAGAAGTAAGTCTTCTTTCATCTTAAAACCGTAGCCTAGTTCAAAAGGCTATCTGCTGTAGTGAAGAAGTTATTAGACAGTGTTACCCAAAATGTGTCCTGCAGAGCAATCATCACACACATGTGCACACACATGACCTCTGCTGTCAAATATGCTTAGACAACAACACATACTATATCTCTTGAATATTCATTCTGAATATTAACATATTAAAGATGAAGAAAAGATGCACACATTTTCTTATATGATTCAAGGGTTTTTCAGTTTCATGTGTTAGATTCAATGTAGCGTTCACATAAATTAAGGCAATGATTTTTCCTTCCTGTGACTTGTGCAATAAAAGCCTTCATCTCATTACTCTCAGGTCATTTCTTATGCATTTTATCTTTTTAAATTGAATGTGGACAGAGAGGGAAGACTTTCATGAAACTGAGTTTTATAGAAGCAACCTTCATTTTCTTGCGGAATAGTAAATTCATAAATTTAATAGGTAGAAAAATATGCCTGAATTTCTAATATGCTAAGTATAACCATGTGGAAAGACTTTAATGTTCATTTCCAACTGAAGTTCTCTGAACCAATAAAAATTATTTTCCGATTTAATAGTTCAAGCTACACAATTATTAACCTGGCATTGGTAGATAGATGGCATTTTATATAGGGAATAAGAAGCAGATAATTTCTGTTTGTTAGGCTTCAATTCCTGCCTGGAAGAAATCCCAAGAAAATGCAGCATTGCTCATATGTGCATTTTGTAAACTTTCACATTGCGATTCCTTATAGGTTCAGGTGTTTATTAGTGCAACAATGCATACTTAGTTATTATGATAACACAATGTATTGGGGTATTAAATATATAAATTGAAAATTTGCTATTGCTAAGGCCATTATGGCTCATGTAAACAAATGGAAATATAATCTTGTGCATTATTTTTCTAACCTCCGTAACCAAAGAAACATACTGCTAGTTCAGTAGGTGTGAAATTCTACTTTAGGTACAAGCTACTCTAATTTCACAGTTGATTCGTAGAGTTGTCAGAGAGCCCTACTGAGTAAATTTCACATTTGCATGCATTCAAGATCATTATGGAATGTGATCAAAATGAGATTCGACACCTCCATTTATTTGTTGTCAGGGAGTGGGTTTTTCATTTGAACAAACTCTAATTGTGCTTATTCCATAAGCAAGCTAGGGCGATTGCAGCCCTGTCTTGCCTTGTCATAACAAAATTTCCACTTCTAAAACAGCACTTTCAATGAGTCTACTCTTTGATCAGATTTCTGACTCCATCCTGATGCAGATACTGAATGTATATCATTTCACATAAATACACAGGATACAGTTTCATCATTTTATGTGATTTCTCTCTGAAAAGGTAATAATATGAGTTTTCTCCACAGAGTATGCATAAAATTCTCATTCAAGAATGAATTTCAATATCAACTTCCAGGAATATGGAACACAATATGAGAAAAGTGTTTACTGTGTGGTCATAAATGACATACACGTTATGTACAGATAGGTATCAGATAGGTACCAAATGTCATTTTTTAGAATAGTATGAATTATTATGTAAACAACATTTTCAGTAAGAAAGTAAACATTATTGGAAATGTTATTAAATTCAACATTGTTACTAAATACCATACAATTTTAAATAATAGTTTCCTTTAGAGTGTTAAAAATTAAAAACCTGCTACTTCCTAATAATATATTTGGTCCAACTTAATTTTACATATTACAATATTAATTCCAAAAAAAGATTTCAAACAATGCAGAATGCATCTGTAATGGGTGCTATCAGCACAGAAATACTGACAATTGCTCTTTCAATTTCATTGGCCACAGGCCCATGTTGAAAATTCAGTTCAGAAACTAAGAGATCTGTCTGGATCCACCACAGATCCTGTTTTGAGAAGGAGAATGGCTGTTGATTTCTGGCTTTTTAAATATAAATTAGTTCTTCTTATTCCATGCAATTATAAAACAAAACCAAAACATGGGCTGACTTTCTCTCTCATTACAAAGTTTTATGTGGAACTGAATATACAGTGAGGTGATGGGAGATAAATTAACAAATTTAATGTCTTTTAGTATTTTGGGTATAATAGGTGAATAATAATAATGGTTATATGTCATTTCTTACCAGCATAATTCAAGATTCACATCACTATACTTCAGTACTTTTTAAAATTAAATAATCTAAGGTGTCATTATCTCTCGATGTCTTAACATATACATTTATTTTCAGATAAACTTTCTATCCCTTATATATGTATTAGTTTCTATGCAACTTCATGATACTGAGCTAGAGACCGTAGGCCCTAGCAAAGGGAATAAGACTGATACTCAAAGAGCTTATAATTCTATGAGTGGTAATTTATCAATGTCAAAAGTGTAATTCTTTATAAAAAATATAGTATTAACTATCATAAGCAAAGCACAAATAAAATGTTTGGAACCACAAAAAATAAAATATTAATACCTGTTTTCAACAGATTGTAAAGAGAGTGAACACTTAAGAAGTGCATGAAAGGATGGTTAAGGATGGTTAAAATTGATACACAAGGAAAAGGAAATGTACAGTAGGCGATCTCAGGTAATGAAAGTGACTTTGGAAAAATAATGACAACAGAAGGCTATGATACATATCTTGGCAATCATGTATATCCAAAACTTGGAATGTGCAGTAAGAGGTAAATTTTTAAGGTATGTTGAACTAACTCCTGAAAAACTGGAATGACAAAGTAGGGAGCCTCATATTATTCATAAATGCCAAAGAGTTGGAAAAGGAAAGATTTTAGGAAGATATTTGATACAGTGGAAAGGGCATTTCAGTTGGAATAAGAAGATGTCCATGTTAATCACCTTGGAGATATGGAAAAGTTTAAGTCCCTTAAACTTTTGAACCTTGCTTTCTAATCTGTGAAGTAATCCATATCTAACTCAGAACTTACTGGTAGAAGTAACATAGAATAAAGGTTGACAATCCTGACATCAGTCTGGCATGTAGAAGATAAATCTTTGCTGAAAATGTCTAAATGCTTAGCCTCAGAACAACTGAACTAGCATGATATATGTAATGACTGACTTTGGGTAGAGAAAAATGTTGAGGTAAGGTGGTCCTAAGCTTTGGAGTGACAATGGGAAAATGAAAACACCACTGAGTGTCTACAAAGACTTTCAGTCCTATGGTTTCATGAGGAGTTTTAAGACAGGTAATTTGCTACTAATTATATTGAACATATAGTTATTTGCAGTGCTTAATACAATTTAAAACTATAAATTGGACTATATTTGAGACTGCCCCTCATATTGTTTGGTCCAGTCTCAGATTGCTTGCTGCGTTCCTAATCTTAGTTGAGTGAAATACTAAAGGTTAGTCATGTTCTTGCTGACCCTGGCATAGGCTCTTTGAACCAGGAAAGTTACTGATTCCTGAAAATTCAAACTACAAGAAGCATATGATTAATTAGAACAGTCATTCTATTTATTTCATTTTCAGTGTGATATGTAGATCATGTTAGCTGGTAGAGGGAGAAGCAGCAGAAAAACATAGAGAAGAAAGAGAAGGGAAAGATGCTGATTTACATTTATGGAACAGAAGAGTGGAGATGAACATAAGTGTGGTAGTAATGTAAATTAACTTCCAAAACTGTGTTGTATCCAGACAGATCTCCTAGTTTCTGAACTGCATTTTCATGGGCGGGTGGCTGACAAAAACTGAGATTTCTGCTTTGTTATGGAGCTTTTGCTAGTTTCCTGTGAGGCTTGGTTACATGGTTAAGATTACTGCCTACTGCCATGGGTTTCTTTCCTGTAAAACTTTAAAGATTTCATATACAATCTGAATAATTTCCTTAGCAAAAGAGCCTAACCAAGAGTAAAATTATGACTCTCAGCAAAAGTCATTCTGCTATGCCATCTTGAGTGACAAAATGGTGATGTTTGAGCTAATGTACTGGGAATTGCATATATCCTTCAATTATCGGATCAATGGGTATATCCAGCGGAGTGTGCCACGCATGCTAATGTGATTTGCCATGTGTGGTGAAGCAGATCTAAATATGTGCTTCTTTGTCATATAATTCTCTAATAATGAATATTGTTGTTTGATGAATTCATGCAAGAGAATTATAAATTTACTTTTATAACATTACATATTGAGTCAGAATTCCTTTAGTTTAGTAAACTATACCTGTAATCTTTTATTTTTTATTCTTTAAGTGTATAGAATTAGAAAACTTCAGTTCTTAGAGAAATTTTAAAATGCAATATTTCATCAAATCTAAGTTATCACTTAGATAATATCACTTAGATAATCACATAAAATAATGTAAGATACATTATTTTATGTATGCCCTTTGACAAATCATAATGCCAAATATGATTGTAAAAGTCTGCTGATTTAAGGAATGTTAATACATGAAAAAAATGTGTATCTGATAGTTGTTTGAAAGTATATAAATAGATCCTCTAGTTGTTCATTTTCATTGTGATAAATAAAGAAAAAAACAGCATAAAGTGTGTGCTGGTTTGCTAGTTATTGGTAATTAGGACTCACACTTGAGTCTCCTGAACCGTAGACCATAGAAATTTCCACTCACCGTATCGCATAAAATGGTATGTAACCTACAGTCAAAAGTGAAGGTAATTACTTTTTAGAACTTGTTCTATAAGTTGAGCTGTATTAATCCATTTATTTACTCATTCAATAGACACTGACAAATTATTTTATTGTATAAATGCATTATATTGTATATATGTATGTATGCACATATATTTATATATACTCATGTATACTGACATAAAAATTAGTAAAACACTATCATTTCATCATTTAATGGCAGTTACTTCTCATATCTGTTGATAGTTTTTGTTTCAGATTATTCATATTTTAATGAATAAATATCACAAAAGGTAATTCCACTAAAGTAGTAATCAACTTTTCACTTTGCTCTACAGAGGTAACATTTAGCAACATTCTCTTCTACATTTACTCTCACATGCAATTTTTATTTTTTAAAATAAAAACTTTTCACTTATTATTTTTGTATCTGATTTTATATTACTATGGACTTCATCTCCCACCAGTCAATGATGTTTTCTCTCTTACACTCTGAATTCTCTTTTTTGTTATTTTTTATTTTTTTATTTTTTTAACAGACTGTGACTTTTAATTCAAATAATTCTAATGATATGTTTCCCATACATTTTTAGAGAATAAAAGAAGTTCCTATAGTTGAGTTTAAGCGATTTTATTTTTTGTAGACGTTTAAAACATTAGTTTGAATATCATCTTCATTCACTTCATTTTAAATTTCTTTTTCAGGTATGAACTTGTGACTATAAAGAGTTTAAGATATATAATTAAAAAGGATAATTTAGTCCAGGGACAGTGATTCACGCCTGTAATCCCACCACTTCAGAGGCTGAGGCGGGTGGATCACTTGAGCCCAGGAGTTTGAGGCCAGCCTGGCCAACAAGGCAAAACCCCATCTGTACTAAAAATACAAAAATTAGCCAGGCTTGGTAGTAAACATCTGTAATCCCAGCTACTCGGGAGGCTGAGGAAGGAGAATTGCTTGACCTTGGAAGGTAGATATTACAGTAGTGACCCGAGATCACGCCACTGCACTCTAGCCTGGGCAACAGAGCGAGACTGTCTTAAAAAAAAAACAGGAATTTTTTTATTGCAATTGTATCTGTATTTCCCATTACACTTATAAATGCAGTATTGCTTTTTGCTATGAAATATTGCTTTCCAGAGCATGACATCGTGGCAAATGAGGAAAAGATAAACATGTCTGTGAAATCTCATCTTTGATAAGTAGTCTATGGAGCTCATACATTGAATCTATATAGTTAACAGACATTGAGTGCTTCATTCAAGCATCCAATCAATGCGGTTTCATTGTTATATGGTTACTGTATAACGATCAGTCTGAATAGAAGAGCCTGTCAAATTTGTAAAAATATTTTAGATAATTTATATCTAATTCATTCTAGTACAGCCGATCCTTGAAAAACATGGGTTTGCACTGCCCAGGTCCACTAATAGGGAGATTTTTGTTTAATAAAATTTATACCAAGTGTGCCTGCATCTCCTGCCTCCCCTTCCAACTTGTCTACTTCGAGTTTTCTTCCATCTCTGCCACCCCCGAGACAGCAAGACCAACCCTCTTCTTCCTCCTTTTCAGTTTACTCAACATGAAGACAATGAAAGAACACTTTTATGATAATCCACTTCCACATAATGAACAGTAAATATGTTTTTTATGACATTCTTAATAACATTGTTTTTTCTCTAGTTTACTTATTGTAAGACTACAGCATATAATACTTACATAAAACATGTATGAATCGAGTGTTTATGTTAGTTATTGATAAGGCTTCTGGTCAACAGTAGGCTATTAATAACTAAGTCTTTGGGAAGTCAAAAGTAATACACAGATTTTTGACTATGTAGAAGTGGTCAGTAGTCTTTATTCCTCTGTTTTTCATGGGTAAACTGTATTAGTTTTAAGTTAACTGGTACTTGGGGTTAAAGTTGGATTTTAAGATCTGAACTACATTAGGTATATTAAACTAATATTTATTCTATTCTGCTATAAATATTGTCTTGGATTAAATTAAAGCTGCATGATATAGTTACTTAAACATTATTTTAAAAATGAAATCTAATCACAATATCATAGTATGTGCAGAAAAAATTGCATAGTAATTTTTGGATATAACTAAATAATATATCTTTATAAATAGCTGTGTTTTATTTTTCCTTGAGTATTTCATTTTTTGGGACACAGCATAGGAACTTCAAATTCAACCACAGATCATGAATACACCAACTAAATAAAATAAACAGGAGGCATTAGCTTGTGGCTTTTTCAATAATTGAATCCCCACATAACAAACATAACTTACTATGTAAACAAAGTACACCTTAACCTAGTATTATATTTTTGTAACAAATAGCTGAGTTTTAGCAATCACAGGAAGCCAACTGATCAGACCATGCCCAAATAAGGGAAATGCCTCATCACACCATGCTGAAATAAAGCAAATGTCTAGCTCTAGCCAGTCAGCTGGTTTATCGACCTACCTTTCATGATAAGCCTGTAAAAGCTCACTGCCTATGCTTCGCAGTAGAGCTCTCTCACCCTTATCTGGTTCTGAGTGCTGCCTGATTCATGAATGATTTTTTTGTTCATGGAAACTCTGTTAGATCTAATTTGTCTAAAGTTTTTCTTTTAACATACCTGTTGTTCATATTTTATTATAAATATTAGCATTCCACAAAACTGTAATATATCTTAGATAAAAACTTACTATAGGGAAGAAAGAAGATGAAGTTAAATGCTACTGGGCAAAGATTCAGTTTATCCTTGCTGCACCATGTCTGTAATCTGTAACTCAGAGGTGAAAATACTTGTTCTTTCTATTTTAGAATTTTTGTGAAAATCAAAGTGTAAACACCTGTGCCTTCACTATTAACACACTTGTCAAACTCAGTACCTTGTGTACCACAAGCTTTAACAAATATTTGCTGGCTGGGTGTGGTGGCTCACACCTGTAATCCCAGAACTCTGGGAGGCTGAGGTGGGCAGATTACGAGGTCAGGAGTTCGAGACCAGCCTGACTAACATGGTGAAACCCGTGTCTACTAAAAGCACAAAATTAGCTGGGCGTGGTGGTGGGCACCTGTTATCCCAGCTACTTAGGAGACTGAGGCAGGAGAATAGCTTGAACCCTGGAGGCAGAGGTTGCAGTGAGCTGAGATTGCACCATTGCACTCCAGCCTAGGCAACAGAGTGAGACTCCATCTCAAAAAAATAATAATAATAATAAATAAATAAAATAANTGTGAAAATCAAAGTGTAAACACCTGTGCCTTCACTATTAACACACTTGTCAAACTCAGTACCTTGTGTACCACAAGCTTTAACAAATATTTGCTGGCTGGGTGTGGTGGCTCACACCTGTAATCCCAGAACTCTGGGAGGCTGAGGTGGGCAGATTACGAGGTCAGGAGTTCGAGACCAGCCTGACTAACATGGTGAAACCCGTGTCTACTAAAAGCACAAAAATTAGCTGGGCGTGGTGGTGGGCACCTGTTATCCCAGCTACTTAGGAGACTGAGGCAGGAGAATAGCTTGAACCCTGGAGGCAGAGGTTGCAGTGAGCTGAGATTGCACCATTGCACTCCAGCCTAGGCAACAGAGTGAGACTCCATCTCAAAAAAATAATAATAATAATAAATAAATAAAATAAAATTTTGATATTTTACATAAGTAATTTCATAGGGCAAAATGTCCACTAATATTCATGTTTTGAAGACCCTCAGATAAGAATATACTTTATGTTAAAACAAGGATACTAGTGTCTTCAGCAATGGCAAGTAGTTTTAATCTTTTATCATTTTATGAACACTTGCTCATGTTAATAGAGACTTTCTGTATCAAGGAGAGAACGAACGCCAGGACCCATTAGAAACACTTGCCCCAACTACACAAGCTTTGTAGTGACAGTGAATTAGTCATCCTGGGCCTAGTGGCCCCCCTCATCTTCACAGCGTGGATCTCACAGGATTCAGCATTAGAATTATAAAATCACATTTAGTCTGTCCTCATCAACAAGAAATGTAGCAAGGAATTTCATGTGTCTATAACATGTCCTTTGCAAAGCAAAAATGTACAAAGGAAAGAAAAACTAAGTGCTTCGTTATGATGTCAATTTTAGCAAAGGAATATTAGCTTGTTATTTAAGTTGTCATGTAAGAAAAGATGCCAACAATTCTATGATATGTATATATGATTCACTGTCTTTGCTTTGTGCCTCCAACTGCATTCAATATTGTTCACAAATGACTTTCAATCTGTTTTTTTTTCAACTGATATTTGACTAATAGCAGTTTTTTTGTTTTTTGTTTTGCTTTTTGTTTTTTGAATAATAGAACAGAACTTCTCATCTAGTTTGCCTGAAAGTCTTCTTTAAGTGATTTCTAGACTTTGCATCATGGCTACTGTATCCACCAGAAAAAAAAAAATATGACCTTCTTTCCATCCATTCCTTTACCTGACTTTTCCACTTCCTCTGAGTCTTTCTGCTACAATACTACCTTAAAGAGAAGTTAAACTACTTATCCTTAAGTAGTTTTGAGCCAGTAAAAAACTTACACTTTGAGCAAATAGAGAGATTTCAGAGTATTAAAGGGAAATACTTGGCGTGGCCTCCTAAAAGGAGTTAAGATAATGCTGGGAGTAAGATTTCCTACAATAAAAGGAGTCACACCTGAATCTTGTGACACTGGAAGCATGGGTACGATGTTCCAGGCGGAGCATAAGCACAGATGCGCCCTAAAAATTGATAAACATAAAGTTGGGTCTCAGAGCTTTCAACAAGGTGCTGCTGTTGGAGTTGGAATTGAGGGACAAGAGTAGATTTAAACGTGGACCAAATTATAAAACACATTGGATGTCACGCTGTAGATTATAAATTTTATCTAAGGCTCTGGAAAGCCATGAAGTCGTTTTAAACAGGAAGGCAACTTGGTCAGATTTATAGTTTTAGAATATTAACTGTGACGTGTGAAGAATGAGTTAAAGTTAAAGAAAGTGGGTGGTGAGTTGTTGCATCTTCCAACTAAAAAATGATAGATGAGTTAAACAAATGAACAGCACTATGGATAAAGATAATTGGACAGATAACTGCTATGTTTAATAATGGCAAGATGAAGACTGCAATGTGAGCGCATAAGATAAATCACTGGGTTTGGAAAAATTCTACACGTCTATTAGACATAAAATGCCTGAGGTGAGAAGAAAGAGGAGACAGGAGTGGTAGCACAAGGATTATTTCTATCACCTTATAGTTATTTGCTGTTCTCCTGAGGACAAATGTCACTTCTGTATGATTTGAATTCATAGCCTTTAGGTGACAATTGATAGCTGGTTTTACTTCTTAAATTCTCACTCTAAAGTTTTATACATGTGGCCTTTGTGGATTAATTCAGCAGTTAATCTTATTTTTTGACAAATGGCTATTTTTTTTTGTGAGGAAGTTCAAAAATAAAGTTCAGAGGCCAAAATGTTCTCTCTATATAGTCTATGAACTATGTCATGCACCACTGTTGTAAAGATATCACTTAACACTAAATGCAACTTACTTTGGCGGTTTTGTTTTTCCTAAATTCATGCCTACTTTAATATTATAAACACTATGTGCACACACACACACTAAGAAGAAGAAAATGAAATAGTAAAATAGTAAAAGTAGTAGTATAGCAGAAAGCACAAATATTTGGATATTAACCATTATTTATTATACTTTAAGTTCTAGGGTCCATGCATGTAACTTATGAACAAATGCTCATCATCACTGGTCATTAGAGACATGCAAATCAAAACCATTATTTCTTTGTATATAACATTGGGAAGTCATCTGCCAAAGGATAGTAGGACTTTCTCTATTGTAAACTTCAAGCAAGATTTAGGTTGAAATGTGTGTGAGAGAATGAATTGAAGACTAGAGAAATGCTTTACTGAGCTGAGGGATGAATATATTCAATTCATACTCAGTTTAATTAAATAATGAGATGAAATTGAAGTAAATATACAGTCATACAATCAAAACAACAGCCTGCTGTTTTATCATATTATTAAGTTCACGATTTGTATCTTGCCAAATTTATCTTATTGTTTTCACAATATCCCACAATTTTGTTTATGTTTTATACTAAAATAAGGTGATATCCATTCAAAACCAAAGCAAATGAAAACAAAACCTCCAGTAAATTCAGCCCTCTCAATGTACCTCAGATAATTTATTTTGTGAAAATATCTAAAGCATATTGATCACAAATGAAGTAAAGACACTTTGACATATTTGAAGAAATTCATTTTAAAAAATAAAGTTACAAAAATGTTTGAGATTACATTCCCAGTATCCAATTTATTTCATCAATTGATTTCATCAATAATATTTCATACACTTTATCCTTGGAACACACATATGGCTAGGGGTGAAATACTATATAAAGTGTCAAAGCCTGATCATCTATGAGTAAAAACATTGCACGTGGACATGTCATGTGTTTTCTTTGTGGCACTGTTTTGTCCTATTGTAACCCTCTTCAACTAGCAGCACACAGAACTACTCAAAAAGTGTGATAGATTACATAAAATTGATACCATGAATGAAGTTTCATGAAATGATGCAGATAATTAGATCATGTCTTCTAAAGAGATAAACTTCAACTACAAATGATATGATGTAATCAGAAACACCCCATGAAAGCATGTGTGAATTTCTGCCTACAGCCTCACTTTCTCTTGCTATGTCTTTGTGTTTAGTAATTTATTCTTTTGGTATTGAACAGTCATTTTAGTGAAGAGTGTTATGCCACATGGTTTTAACTATCTTCATTCAAAAACTATGTTTGGCATATATACTCTGTAAACATAATGCAAAATAATGAATAGGGGGAAAAATAGCCATAGTCTTTATTAATAATATATGAAGCCATCCAATAAAAAGAAATTATTTGTTTGTAGTTTAGAGCTTGATGATAAAACCTAAAGATCAGGGTAGAAAATGTAATATCTTTGTGTGTCATAAAGTTGCTTGAATTGCATATCTTCCACAGTATATCAGAGAGCTAAATAAAGTTAGACAATTTTACATAAAACATCTCACATAAAAGTGAAAGATGTGGGGTAAACCTACTTAACGCAGAAAACTTAAATTGATGTAGTAATTATTTCTTCTACCATAAACATTACTTAAAATATTTATATTTTAGTTATAAAGTACATAGTAAATGGAACTAGATTTATTTTGGTATAATAAAATTTTTCAATTTGAGATTTAATTTATGTAAATTGACTCCATAATATAGATTATAGGAATTTAATACTAAATTTTCTAATCAAAATTACATAGTGGCCTTTTTTTATATGTAAATGGTAAAATAAAAAAAAGCATAATGAAAGGTGGATGAGAGTTTGTAAAGATTCCAATTCCAAGATAAACACTCTTGTTTAAGTGGAAAATTATTGTTTACAATTAGAAAATCCAGATTGAACAACAACGAATAAAGGAAAATTGAAGGAAATTATATTTTGTGGAACTTTTATTTGAAAAGCATACTTCTAGTGGAACTCCAAGGTTTTTCTGTGTGAACTGGTTCTGTCAAATATCCATTTACTACCTGAGTGTAGGCTAGCCATGGTTTAGCACAGGGCCAGTGGACTTTCAGTGCTGAGCATGCTTCACTGCACTGCATGATGCTGTACCTATTTCAGGAGGCAGTAATCATATGTCATCCTGTGATCTACTGCTGAGTTGTGCTACTGGTTTCATAAATAAACTTGAGAGGTCATTTCCACCATAAATTTCTATTTGTCAGAAATTTTCAGTCAAAAGAAAGTATGTAATGGAGTATGGAAGGCCGAAGTCAAACAAGGAGATCTTCCATGCATTTAATGTGGGCGAACTTAATGGTGCTATTATAAAGGCTGTACTGAAATTATTTTTGTTATAATTTTGAGAATTTATGAGTCAAACTTTCTTGATTTTGCAAGAAAGTTTTCTAACTTTTTGTTTAAAAAGCCAAGTATGCTATTTTGTATAAGCTATCTATACAACTAAAAATATATTGTCAATGACTTGGTGTAGTAATACTGATAAATCAGGAAAGTATTTAAATGCTTCATGCTTTAGAATTTAATAATTAAAGGAACTTATCAAATAATATTAGTATGGATTACAGAAAGAAGAAAGTCTTGATAATTTTTCTGAGAACAAGCAAAGCCTGTGAAATACACTTCATTTGATTACCCAGTATATGCTCACTTCAAGTTTTCAGTATATTTCAGTAATGGCAAAAGAAGTAATCAATTAAATTGATAAAATACAGATTTCAATTCAAATTGCTAAAAGAACGATCATGTGAATATGCACTTATTTAATCATGAGGTTGATAAAATTAATTGCAGGAAGAGATTGAAAATTCACCTTTTGAATTCTAGAGCTTGAACTATAAAGATAATGGCGTAGAATCATTGCTAAAGGTAGAAAAAAGCATTACATATGAATTTCCTCCTTTACCAACAAGAATAGGAAACTGTGAGAACATTATGATTAAAGAACTGAGGCACAGTCTTAACTGTCAGACAGAACTGTTCACCTCTTTTTCTTTGTGTGACCTTGGCAAGGGACACATTGATTCTCAGTTTCTTTAACTGCAACATTTAGAGAATACTTAATATATACAGAAATTTAAAAATTAAAGTGATACTGTATATAAAATTACTATTTGAATGCACATTAAGAATTTAAATGATCTGTAACAGCTATACTATTATTAGTATGGTGATCCTAAAAATGAAATTTTTGAGATGAATTTTAGGCTGCCAAACCTGCATTTGCCCAAACTTGTTTCTTTCCTTTAGGAACAACTCTCAGTCAATAAATCGTGAAGCATTTTCTTATCAAAGATCAGATAATAATATGGATATAGCAAAATAGGAAAGAAGCCTCCAAGATTAAAATGGATTTATGAGAGTGAAAGCTGACCTTAAGTCCTAAAGGGCTGACCAATTGTAGGGTCCTAGTGAAAGCTTCACCTAATATCAGTAGGTCCCAAACTTTTTTATTATGAGGACACTTTTGAATGTAGAGATATTTAGCAAACCCTGCTCTGCCACAAAAATGTGATGCTTTTAGTACTATCAATGGAGAAAGCATAAAACATTTATTTCCTATGAATTTGCTTACCCTTTTAAATGAATATACATTAACTTACATACTCAAGTAATAAAGTAAATGAAACCACAAGTCCAATAATTAGTCAACAATACAGTTCACTTCCTGGTGGAACTCTTTGCATTACCCTACAGCAAATATATAACCTTGGACTCAGAGCACTTGTCTCCTGGATCCATTTAAGTAATGAGAAAGAACCCTTGGGTCTTCCTTTTAGGATTAAAAGTATTTAAAGCCTATAGAGCACTATTTGGCTTTGAATTTTCTTTTGAATAAGAAAAGAGTTGGACAATAAGGCTGGACCAAAAGAAGTCTTTTCTTTTTTGCAAGATAATCACAAACAACTTAATAACATTAGTTTATGTAATGTACAACCTACTGTTGCCCTAAAACTCTAGTGTAAGTGAAATGTAACATCATGTGTCTCACAGTGGATATTAACGAGTTTCTGCTTGGAAGAAAATTTCAAACAGGTAAAGAAGAAAGCAAAAGAAATTATAATTTGTATTTATTTCTCAGTTCATCATTATTTGTTATAATAATATGACTAATCTAATAATATGTTTACCAGGTCTGGATTTAGTTAAATGTAATACATCAAAACTAATTGTTTAAAAGAGGGACAGTGATATCAGCAAAACTATCATTTTTAAAAGTCTTTTAAATATTGATGGAAACAACTACTTAGATGGCACAAAACGAGAGAGAGGGGATACCACGTTATATTTGTGGCATAATCATCCTACCGTTGAGCACTTTAAAGGAGTGACACAAACTCCATCACGCAGGAATGTTTAAAAGATAATATAAAACAGTGATATGCCTGATCATTACAGAAATGCAAATCAAAACCACAACGAGATACAATCTCAATCCGGTCATATAGCTATTATAAAAAAGTCAAAAAGTAACAGATGCTGGGGAGGTTGTGGAGAGAAAGGAACATGTCCATACTGCTGGTGGGAGTGTAAATTAGTTCAACCATTGTGGAAGGCAGATTGGCAATTCCTGAAAGATGTAAAGACAGAAATGCCATTCAACCCGGCAATCCCAATACTGGAATAAATCGAGACACATGCACGTGTATTTTCGCTGCAGCACTATTCACAGTAGCAAAGACATAGAATCAACCTAAATGCCCATCAAAGATAGACTGGACAAAGAAAATGTGGTATATAGATACCATGGAATACTATGCAGCCATAAAAAGAAGAATATGATGGCCTTTGCAGGGGCATGGATGGATCTGGAGGCCATTATCCTTAGTAAACTAATGCAGAAACAGAAAACCAGATGCCACATATTCTCAATTATACGGGGGAGCTGAATGATGAGAACAAGTGGGCACATAGAGGGAAACAACTGATACTGGGGTCTACTGGAGGGTAGAGACTGGGAAGAGAAGAGTATCAGAAAAAATAACTAATGGGTACTAGGCTTAATACTTGGGTAATGAAGCAATCTGCACAACAAACCACCATGACACATGTTTTCCTATGTAACAAACTTGCACATCTATCCCTGAACTTAAAAGAAACAGTAACATGCACATTTTGTTAAAGCCCTCTAAAATGCAGATAGCAATCCATTTTACTCAACAGAAACTGAACTACTTCATTTTTGTTGTCTATTTGTGCATGCCCAATCTTTATATCTGTTCCTGGTGTGAATTATTCATTTTGTTTATCATTCAAAAGGTTCCAGCCAATAGTATTGCCACCTAGTATACCTCTTTTCTTGTCACTAATTTAGAAGCTTTGACTATTAAAAAGAAATTAACCGTAATCATATGATATTCCTTTTAAGTATGAGTGCCATTGAATAATATACTTTTAACTGGTGGTGTTTCTACTCTAAAATATATTGAAAAGCTAAAGTCATTATTTTGGCTCTCCCTTAATTTAAATTACTTTCATTAGTCCATGAATTATTATAAATTTGTGAGAACTTATAAGTTCTCACAAGAGAAGGCATTTATTGCACTTCCCTTCAATGTGTTTAATTCACAATTTTCAAGAAATTGATCAAATATTGCTTTCTAAAAAAAGTATGGATTATGCCAGTCTTTCTTAGATATGTTTTCTTTTAAAAATTATTTACCTATTTTTTATTATTATTATACTTTATGTTCTAGGGTGCATGTGCACAACGTGCAGGTTTGCTACATATGTATACATGTGCCATGTTGGTTTGCTGCACCCGCTAACTCGCCATTTACATTAGGTATATCTCCTAATGCTATCCCTCCCTTCTCCCCCCACTCCATGACAGGTCCCAGCGTGTGATGTTCCCCTTCCTGTGTCCAAGTGTTCTCATTGTTCAATTCCCACCTATGAGTGAGAACATGCGGTGTTTGGTTTTCTGTCCTTGCGACAGTTTGCTCAGAATGATGGTTTCCAGCTTCATCCATGTCCCTACCAAAGACAAGAACTCATCCTTTTTTATGGCTGCATAGTATTCCATGGTGTATATGTGCCACATTTTCTTAATGCAGTCTATCATTGATGGACATTTGGGTTGGTTCCAAGTCTTTGTTATTGTGAATAGTGCCACAATAAACATATGTGTGCATGTGTCTTTATAGCAGCATGATTTATAATCCTTTGGGTATATACCCAGTACTGGGATGGCTGGGTCAAATGGTATTTCTAGTTCTAGATCCTTGAGGAATCGCCACACTGTCTTCCACAATGGTTGAACTAGTTTACAGTCCCACCAACAGTGTAAAAGTGTTCCTATTTCTCCACATCCTCTCCAGCACCTGTCGTTTCCTGACTTTTTAATGATCGCCGTTCTAACTAGTGTGAGATGATATCTCATTGTGGTTTTGATTAAGTGGCCCATGACTTCTATGGCTAATGAAAATACCATATCCTTTGGCAATTTGGTGCAGTGAATATAAGGTTCCTTCCCTAAGTATTCACAACCCCTCCTCTCTTTATAGATGCACTTTGGAGAGCAGACGGGTCTATTCAGACGTTATTGTTACTATTTTGAAAGAGAAACTACCAAATCTGCAGTTAACAACAACAACAACAAAAATCTTTAAATATTTTATGCGCTAAAATTAAAGCAAAGATACATGATTTTGTAGGGAAAACTGCTTGTGAATCAGCAAAGCTGAAACCAGCTATAGAGTACCCTTTTACAGGGACAAAAGGAAAATTGACTTGAATGTCTTAAATCATGACCATATTGTCTGTCTCTCCATGTTCGAATCTTCAAACAATTAGAACATAAAAGGCTGGAGTTGTTGACTGTTGGTGTTTGAACTTTAATTGCAGCCTTTATTAATCCATAAAGTTTTTCTTATTTTTTTCTACATGAAAAAAAAATAGATGGATTGAAATTTTTTTTTCTCCTCTGGACGCTTGCCTTCTCTTTGTCTCACTGACTAAATATGGAGCTAGTGAATCTACTTTCAGACAGTCTTTCATTCTTTCGAAATTCTGTGCAAAATTTCATTTGTTCATGCTTGTCTGTCCTTTGTTCTTGGTGGGGTGCTGGAGAAAAGCAGTGTTAGAATTCAAGGGGTATCATTTTCTACCCAAAAGGCTAGATAGTATTTTATTAAAATGACTTGCCATATCACAGTGCAAAGGCAATCTCCAAACAGTCCAAAACAGGAATTATTTTAAGTAAAATGGTGATGGATATAGTATGTTACACCAATATTATTTTATACTCTGAGATTTAAAAATAGATTCCGCTGAAATATCAGGAAACTAGTTCACAACCTAAAGTAATTTTGTTACATTTTTATTTTATGTAATATATTTAACTCAATTCTTTCGACATTTAACTCAATTCTTTTGACAGTATAGTAAACTAAGAGGAAATAAGTTAGCCACATAATTAGCTATCACCTGTTTTAAAAAAAAAACATAGCAGTGACTTTGTATTTTTCCCTCATAGTTTTGTGTTTGGTGATCCAAACTTTTGTGCCTTATTAACCAGACATGCATGCACATGTGCAAACACACACACACACACACACACACACACGCAGACTATTTGTTTAATTAAAGTTCAAAGTAACCTTTAAGGGTATTGATTTCTCTCACTGACAATTTATTAAAGAACATTCCTTAAACTAATACTGTCAAAAGCACTTTTATTAACACTAGGACTAACATAAATTGAGAAAGGTTGAAACTCAAGCTAACAAATACAAAAACATTACTAATAGCTTTTATGTCTGTGCTGATAAAGGGATTAAACTATTAATATTTCCACAGGCTAAAACTTTAATTTACACGCTAGTCAATTTTTTCTTCCATTTATAAAGTATTGCTTTCTCAATAATCCAAAGTGAAATCATAGTTGCTGTATGAATTTTTAAGTCATTCGAATATACAAGTTTCAATGTTTTCTTGTATATTATTTTGTCCAACACTGAACACATTCATAGGTCAACTCAAGTAAAAATGAAATCTGTCAACATAGGAAATGCGAGAATTGGTAAATATTAATAAGACCAACTCTCCAGAATGATTATTGATTGATAGATAGATAGATAGATAGACAGACAGACACTTCCTGAAGCTTTAGTTTGCCAAAATGCTCTGAGGTAAACTGAAAGCTAATGAGGTATTTGGCCTGGCACGGTGGCTCACTTCTGTAATCCCAGCACTTTTGGAGACAAAGGAGAGAGGATTCCTTGAATCCAGAGGTTGGAGGCGAGCTTAGGCAACATGGCAAAAACCCATCACTACTAAAAATACAAAAAATTGGCCTGGCATGGTGGTAGGCACCTGTGGTCCTAGCTAGGTGGGATGCTGAGGTGGGAACATCACCTGAGCCCAGGAGGTCAAGGCTGCAGTGAGCCAAGATCGCATGACTGCACTGCAGCATGAGTGAGACAGTAGGACCCTATCTCAAATACAAACAAACAAATAAACAAACAAACAAACAAACAAAGCATCCAACAATGATGGCAGGCACAACTGCATAACTAGACTTAGTATTTAAAGAGGTGAACAATTTCCTATTACCTCTAGGAAGCTGAATTATGGAAGTGTGTGATTATGCCTGTGAAAGTGAAACTGACTGAAACCTACAGATAAGGGATTCGAATTACAATGAAAAACAAAACAAAACAAAACACGATTTTCTAATTGCAGCTACTTTTACTAATCCCTGCTTAGGCTCCCAAGAGAGAAAGTTTCCACTCTTTGATCAGAATCATTATCTTAACAAACTGTGGATTACTAGAAGCACTCTCACACCCTCAAACATTGATTGTCATAACCTGCACAAAGGAAGCAAATGTTGAAATGACTGACAAGTGAAGCATGGACAAGGGAATGTGACTAGGAGGGATCAGAGTCAGAGCAGTTGTGTGCATAGTTAAAATGAAGTAAGAAACATTTCATAAAAGTAAATTAAAATATAACAATTATTAAAAATTATAAAAATGTGGCAGTAGAAAGACAAAAATGCAAAGAATGTGTATCATACATTGTTTTAGATTAAGGAAATGTGATTAAAGGGCAATAATTATAGTCAGAAAAAACAATAGTGCTATACATTAGGTATGATATTCCTTCATATACTTTTTAGTATTAACTTCAGCATTAAAAAGTTATACTGGTTATCTTTAACTCACCTACCCTTTGAAAATATAATAAGGTAACTGATCTTTAGAAATGTTTGAATCAAAGGAAAAATTAGAGTTGATCATTACAGTAGAAAATTGTAATAAGTGAAAGCTCTGGCCTAGAGTAGGACTATTGGAGTGATCGTGTTAGTGACATTTCTATCTATAAATTAAAGAGGATTATAATAGTGCTAAAATAAAATCATTCAAGCAGAATCTTGTTTCATAAACAGTACCACAAGCTGAGTGGTAATACCACATGTATATTATTGTTATGTCTGCAGAGCTGGGTGATAATGGTTTTGACTATAATTCATGGTGTGTTTTAGGATGTAGAAGCAATAAAATATTGATCACCAGCATGTACAGCCATTATTCAGAAGATTAGATCAATTTATGAGCGGCAATAACTTGTAAACGAGCGACCTTCCAAAGGCCAGAAGTAATTCCAAGGTAAAGCCCCTGCATATCTAGGGCTCCAGATGAATCCCATGTTAGTAAAAGTCAGATATTTAAATAAAATATAGTTTGAGCTCAAATCTTGCACTAAGTTATATGAGGCTTGCTCCTCTACAAATATAATATTAAAAATATTGTTATTCTTCGATAGCATATATGTGAAGTCAAAGATTTATAGTTAGATTTTTAGGATAAATACCTTTTAAACTCAAAGGGGGGAAAGTCAACCAACAAAGACAAAGTTTTAAATATACCATTTAGTGTGATCAAGTGAACTAGTACATCTATGTAGGAAAGCACTTTTCTAAAACATGAAAATAAAGACAACTGATAACTGAAAAAAATCCATTACTGCTTCTGCATTTGTGAAAATCAAAAGAATGGCATTGTTTTCAAAACATAAAGCGATGTAAATATTTCCTATGTGTTTTGATTCACTGTAAACTTTTAAATTCATTCATTAGACAATTGTCTACTTTAAATTATAATTAACTCATACATCTATGTGATATATTCTCAGTTATCAACCCCCAGAGGAAGGAAAGTCTATTTAACTTACTTCTGGCAACAACACTATAGTACCTGCAGACAGACAATTCATTGAGCATTCTATTTTTCTGGGCTTCCTAAATGTAACGTCCTCTTCTGGCCTTGTGTAATGGTTTTGGAGACTAAATTGCTCAATACAAGTTTGCAGACTAGAAAAAAAATTAAGTGGAACTGAAAAAACACAATTTAATATGGAAGTAAAACTGTAAAACGAAAAATGCTATTCTTGTTTTAAAGTTATTCTTAAAGAAAAAAATATTCACAAAGATGTCAAAATCCATATATTAAACATTAAAGACCTTTGTTAAATCTATACATATGATACCTCAAAGAGAATAAATATTCAAAATTTAGTGAAAACTCTTGTCTGTCAGCATTTGCATAAAAATAACACAACTGTTTTCTGATTAAACACTTTAATCTGATGCACAGTTATAAATATTAAACTGAATATTCATGAGATAATTATAGAAATGTTAAATTTTACCTGTATTATATAATTTTAACATTGCTATGTCAAATTAATAAAACTAAGAGGTGTGTTTAGGTAATAAAATGTATATAATAAACATGTATTGTCCATTTATAAAACTTTAACTGAAATTATGCTTATCTTTTTTTAAGGTAAATTATCACATGGCTTCAAAGAGAAAAGGAGGGTCATCTGAAATAATAAAATGCAATCTTAAATCAATCATAACTATTTTATGACATATGTAGATTGTATCCTCAACTATAATACCAATTGTCAAGGAAGAAGCAGTAAAACAAGAGTAAAGGCTAGAAACACAGAAATTAACTTTTAAGCAAGAAAAACAGAGAAAGGCCAAATTAATAATATTCAGTTAATATCTGAAATATAATTTTATTTTTCTGGCAGAAAATAGACTGATTTGGTCCAGGAGGCCTTCTATCTTTTTAAATCACACCGCATGGACCATGTCTTATCCAACCTACAATCAGATACACAATATAAGATGAGAAAAATCCTGGCCGGGCGCGGTGGCTCAAGCCTGTAATCCCAGCACTTTGGGAGGCCGAGGCGGGCGGATCACAAGGTCAGGAGGTCGAGACCATCCTGGCTAACACAGTGAAACCCCGTCTCCACTTAAAAAATACAAAAAACTACCGGGCGTGGTGGCGCCGCCTGTAGTCCCAGCTACTCGGGAGGCTGAGGCAGGAGAATGGCGGGAACCCGGGAGGCGGAGCTTGCAGTGAGCTGAGATCCGGCCACTGCACTCCAGCCTGGGCGACAGAGCTAGACTCCGTCTCAAAAAAAAAAAAAAAAAAGATGAGAAAAATCCAGTGGTGGCTGTAGTGCGGAGGTAGAATGGATTGGCATAGTGTGGGGAACATTATAATAAGTTTTCAAGTCAGACAATGCAAAGTGGCTTCAAATCCTGGCTCTGCTCATTGTTAAAATATAAATAATATTCACGTATTTTTTGAGACAGGGTCTTGCTCTGTCATGCAAGCTGGAGTGCAGTGGTGAGATCATGACTCACTGCAGCCTCCATTGGCTGGCTCAAGAGGTCCTCCAGCCTTGTCTCCCGAGTAGCTGGGACTACAGGCCATGTGTCACCATGGCTGGCTAATTTTTTCATATTTTGTAGAGAGGGAGCCCTATCTTGCCCAGGCTAGCTGGTCTGGAACTCCTGGGATCAAGTAATCCTCCTTCTTCTGCCTCCTAAGTTCTGGGATGACAAAAATTTTTTTTCACTTTTTTAAGGTTTGAGTAAAATCAGTGCAGAAAACAAATAGTGAGTGCTCAATAAATGGAATTTACTGATGGTAAATGTGTTATTTGTTACCCAGAAAGTAAAGATACAGTAGACTAGATATATGAGAGTTTTCGATTATATTTATTAATTTATTACAGTTTGCTTATGAAATTTATCAATTATCAATGACTACTGTAACAGTGAAGGCAGATTATTAAAACAGATATTCATATGGGACAATTCCACAAAGTGGTTCTTCAATTAAATTTTAAATGTGAAATTATTGATGGTTTAAAGAATATGACAAATTACCAACATATTCAATTAGGGTTAGTTTTCAGCTCCAGTTTAAAAGTTTATCTTTTTGTTTTTGCAACCCCTTCCAAATAATCTACTCATCACCTCATTAAAATTACCTTAACTCTTCAGTAAATACTTGTCAAAATATCTCCTTTGATCAATCAAAAACCCAAGATGTGATAGTTTAAAAAATATTACAGCAAATTCTACTGAATAAAGACTAAATGAAGAGCAACATGTAAAAACAATATGATATGGAATTTGGATTTGTTTGGTTAACCCATGGTGAATATGTATATTTTAACCTAGGATTATGAAGCACAAAGGGCACCTATCCAGGGAAACTCTAGATAGAGGATCACTTGTTTCCATTGAGTCCATGGATTTCCTGTACTTAAAGAATTGTACAATTAATACATCTTTAAAAAAATGTTAGGGCAGTTATGTTGAGCCAGGTGGCTTATAAATGTTGTTGTCACATAATCAATTTTTCAAGTAATATGATATATTCATATAAAATAATGATGTATCTCTGAGTCTGTCAGACATTTCTGGGCTCAGTGTTTCCTCATTTTAATACAGCATTTTCAATATTTTCAGTATTTTGACAATATTTCCTCTGGTCCCATTGGTTCCAATCTTTCAAGTGGATCATGCATTTAAATACATTCTACTTGTCCATCTTACTATCTGTTTGTGTTTTTCATGCACTAAACCCTTTTCCAAGACTTTATTCCAATTTTATGACTCCTGAAATTTTGCTACCATAATACTATAAAATTTTACTTTTCTTTATTTGGTAGTCATTCAATCAAAGCATACTATAGATTAATTGCTAACATAATTAATATCATCATAAAATTCAATTAAGTCCAGTGGCAATTCCATTTCTCAAGTAGTATTGTAGTCATCTTTATTTTTACTTTTTACTGTTTACTTTAATCAGGCTGCATATATACATCTGAGGTTATCTAACACTGAGTTTTGTTTGTTTCCATTAATAATTTCTTTAGTTGATATTTGTGGATCTGTGACTTTTACATCAAGTTAGTACACTCAGGTTTACCATATCATAAATTTAATGAAATGTATCCCTTAATAAACTATATTTTTATGTTCCATCTGTTGAAATCAAAGTGTATTATGACATACTATGATAGTGAATCAAATTTTATTTATAATTGAACTCCTCCTCCAAAAGTCACAATCAACTAAACACAAACAAAAAAAGTACACTTTTTTTAAGCAGACAAAATAAAAACTTAACTTCTTAGCAGACAGCAACAAACCAAACTTTCTTTTGGCCAATTCTAGT
Organism: Rhinopithecus bieti; assembly: GCF_001698545.2. Taxonomy (NCBI): domain Eukaryota; kingdom Metazoa; phylum Chordata; class Mammalia; order Primates; family Cercopithecidae; genus Rhinopithecus; species Rhinopithecus bieti. Next base: position 360,264 of record NW_016809459.1, read on the forward strand.
AAACATTTCAACATCTCATTGCATGTTTCCTTAGACCAGTGATTTTCAAATATTTTTTGCAATCAGTATACATTTTCTGTTTTTGTGTTTTTAAACAGGGAAATGAAAACAAATGGTGTGTGTGTGTATATATATGTAATTTTCATGTAAAGTACTTCACCAACACTGTAGAAACATATGAAAATTCTCCTTATACCAAGATGCCTAAAGAAAAAGCATGTTAGTGCATAGGCATTCTTCTATTTGTTTCATGGTATGCTTCCAAATACTACAGTTTTTTCGTGACATATTTAAGTGTTTTAACATAGTCCTCTTGCTAAACAATCTAGTAATAATTACAACAACATCATCATTGTAGTCTAAAAATATGTCACAGTGTTTACAACAAGCATTCACAATTGTCATGTATTTCCCTTGTTTGCCCTGAAGCATCATGTCACTGTTTGAGTAGAAACAACAGTTGTTACCTGGCTCTCTTACATAACTCCAAGGCAAATTCTTACATATTCTGTTGAATTTGAGTTATTTTCTTTGAATTTGATGTGAAGTTATATCACATCTGTTTGTCATAACAAATTATGACTTCTCTATATAGCTTACAATTTTGTGGTCACTAAATATTGTATCGTCTGACATTATACATTGAAAAGTCTGCTGAGACATTTGAAAGGGGTTAAAGACCAACACATTCAATTAGGTCTTTAACACCCACTATCCTGAAGAAGTTAACTATATTTATATGCATTAACCATATTAAAATTTATCTCTTGCATGTCATGGTGTTTTTTATTTTAACTCCTCCATGAATCTGGAGCAATTCTCCTTTCCAAACATTCTATTTTCAGTCATTGACATCATCATCATCATCATCAAGGCTCAAAATGACCAGATAATCTTTCATCAATCTTTCATCCATCTACAATTTCCAATCCTCTCCATATTTCCAAAATCTTACCAGTATATATGTTTTAAAAGTAATAATAGCTACTCTCTATTCATTGCCTTCAATATATAAGGCATTGTATTAGATACTTTACAATCTTTATTTAAATGGTACAACCACACCACAAAGTAAATACTCTCTACTTTAAGAAAACAAAACAAAGAAAAAAAAAATCATCGCGAGTGTCCCAAGTTTAAACATTTCACACAGCTGGTAGAAGGATGACACTAAAACCAATGTTTTTGGTTAACAGTGCCCAGTTTATTTGCTATAAATAAAGTAATCTGTTAAAATGGATGATTATATACACACTTGGTGAAAGCTTACAAAAATGAAATGGTGAAAAAAGGTAGTTTGTCTTCAAAAGAGATAGCTGGGTACAAATAGAAAATGAATTGAGAAAAAGATTAATTCTAAACCTTGTGGTTGAAACTTGAATAAATCATCCGCCCTATGGTCATTATAAATCGCTTCCAGATGATGCTATAGTTTGTAGAGCTGCTTCTGTGAACATCCAGAGAACATTAAAAATTTGGCCAACATCAACTTGTTCCATCTATACTAATAACATTTCTGAATTGGTCCACCTATCTTCATCAAATTCCTCGTTTCTTAAACATCTTTTCTTTTATATAAATTATCTCTGGTCTACATTTTCAATCTTAATTTTTGTTTGTCCTGTTTTAACTATATTTAATATTTTAAGACTTAAAGACTTAATTTTGTGATTACACAACACAGTGTTTCCAATTAACATGGAAAACAAAAAACAATGTTATTTGTAATGTTGACAAAAATAATAGGAATATTACTATTTTCACATTTGATTATCATTCCATACATCAGTGACACAGAAGATATTCTTGTTAGCATCATTTATTTTCACTGAAGACATTACAAGGGGGCTTTTATTCTACATGTTTATGTTTTATGCAAACTATATTATGTAAAAAGATAAAATATTAAGTATTTAAAATTCTCGGGAAGAAACCTAAGTGACTTTGGGTTTGGCGATGTGTTTTTCGGTATAACACCAAAACCAAAATTGATAAATTGGACTTCATTGAAATGAAAAATCTTCCACCCTCCAAAAGACAATGTAAGAAGGATAAAGATATAAGCTAAATACTGGAAGAAAATATTTGCTAAATAGGTATTTGATAAAGGATTTGAATTCAAAATTTACAAAGAACTGACCGGGCGTGGTGGCTCACACCTGTAATCCCAGCACTATGGGAGGCCAAGGTGGGCAGGTCACTTGAGGTCAAGAATTTGAGACCAGCCTGACCAACATGATGAAATCCTGTCTTTACTATATAATCAGCTGGGTGTGGTTGTGGGCGCCTACAATCCCAGCTACTCAGGAGGCTGATGCAGGAGAATCGCTTGAACCTGGGAGGCAGAGGTTGCAGTGAGCCGAGATCGCACCACTGCCCTCCAGCCTGGAAGACAGAGGGAGACTCTGTCTTAAAAAAAAAAAATAAAGAACTCTCAAAACTCAACAATAAGTAGACAACCAACCCCCCAAAAAGTGGGCAAAAAGTCTGAACAAATAAATACCTCACCAAAGAACCAATACAGATGACACATACGCTTAACAAGATCATATGCTATTCAGGAATTAAAAATTTAAATCACGAGATACTACTTACATATCTATTAGACAGCTAAAATCCCAAACACTGACAACACCAATTTCTCAGAAAGATATAGAGCAACAGGAACTTTGATACATTACTTGAAGGTATGGAAAATCATACATAAACAGTTTGACCGTCTTATAAAGCTAAACTTAGTATTACAATAAAAGATTTTTGGTGGAAAAATACAATAAAACTATAGTTGTAAGTGTATAATGCCAAAAATCAGATTCAATGAAACAAGTTTCAGCAAAACTGATTCAGTGAATATAACCAATATATTAGTCAGCTGCTGGTTGATTAAGGGGTAATATTGCCTACTTATTAGTATTGGTCAATTTGTATTATATTCACCATTTAATTGGAAAATGCTCAGCACTACTTGAGAAATGCTCCTGTCTGTATATAATTATGTTTCAGTAAACTTTTGAAAGTATAATAAAGTCAGCTGTTGTTATTCAATTAACATTTTTTAGATCCAGCAAACTTGTGGTGAAACAACAGCACAGTGTCTACTGGAGCTACTTTTTTCTACCCAGAATGCCTGCGAAAAAGAAATTATACAGCTGCCTAATAATCATACTATGCATTTCATCTCGGTGCATACTAAAAAATTTCAACTGTCATGATCGTAAGATTTTAAGAGAATTTGCTTGGTTTTCTAATGAACAGGTTTCTAAACCCGAGAAAGAAACTTCCATTTGGAAGAAAAAAGTGAGCTTGTAAATGGATGAATTTTAACCACAGTTGTATTACTATACTACATTTTTCATTATGTTTGCCACATTTGTGGCTTTAAAATAATAATCTCTTAAGAACTAGTTGCCAGTGAACATTTGTACACTTATGTTTAATAGCTTTCAGGAGCTTGAGGATTATGTCAGCTCAATTTCCCTCTATTGTATTTTATCAATACAAAGACCCTTCCTTAAAAAACATTTTTACCCTGAAGTCTTATAGTAGATGGCATCTTGCAATCACTATAGGCCAGGCAGCAATTCTGATGTGATTGGCATTGACTGTGATGTGATAACTTGGTCATGACTGTTCGTATTATCATTTCAGTTGAGTTACGTGCATTATTAGGAACACACAAGTTGAGTTCAATTGTCATTTAAAATGTATTCCATAATTCCAGTATAATTGAAAATTGTCAGTAAATGTTATTGTTACTTGAAACTTAGAAACAAAATTTCAGGCTTAAATTTGACATTTGTGAAGGAAATATTTATTGTTCAAGGGATGGTCACAGACTTATAGGTTCTTGTGAAGCAGAAATTATGCTACTTAAGAAAAGAAGACACCCTTAGGTAGAAGGAAGTGTCTATTTCCTGAGAAATTTCAAAAGAGTTGTTTGTCATTTACCAAACTAGATGCAAGAGTAATTGCCAACTCTTTTGGAAAGGATGAAAGAAACTTCAAAGCAATGAGAGAGTGGTCCAACTAACGTATTGCATAGAAGTATCCTTAACTTGTGGTGTCATGGGTTAATTGGTAGTTATATTCTTTTCCTGGCCATACATAATGATGCATCTTAGAATCCTTGTCTTGTATTCAGTTTATTAAAAGAACATGAAATCACCTACATAAATCATTAAAGAGAAGTAACACAACTTTGTATACAGTAACTATCTAGAAGCCAGAATTTCTCAACATATTAGAAAAGAAAGTCAAGAAAAGAAATAAAATGTGTAGTGAAAGAGATAGGAAAAAAGTGATTAGAGTCATAAAGTTATGAGGAAAACCTGTGACTCCAGTGAGCCATGATACCTCATGGACAAGAGCAGCAACACAGGGGATGACTTAGCTCCTAATTCCGGTTTATTGTATTAGAGATGCTATGCTTGTATGCCTCTGCTTGAGTTGAATGTCAAGCTAAGAACTTAAACAAGATAAAACATTAAAATAAAGTTCAAAGGCCATTTAGATGGAAAAATGAGAAATTATATTATATACTCTAAAGAGTTATTTTCATATACAAGGGATTCAGTCATCTGTGTAGATACATCGTCCTAGTAACCTGGTAATTTGGAGAATGACTATTAACACTGATGGAAAAAATGTCATGTCATAATAAATCTTATCCTAGCCCAGCTCAGTGGCTCATGCCTGCAATCCCAGCACTTTGAGAGGCCTAAGTGGGCAGATCACATGAGGCCAGGATTTTGAGTCCAGCCTGACCCACATGGTGAAACTCTTTCTCTACTAAAAACAAACTAGCCGGGCATGGTGGTGCACGTCTCCAATTCCAGCAACTCAGGAGGCGGAGGCAGGAGAATCACTTGGACCCTTGAACCCAGGAGGCAAAGGTTGCAGTGAGCCAAGATCACGACACTGCACTCCAGCCTGGGCAACAGAGCATGACTCTGTCTCAATAAGTAAATAAATAAACAAACAAACAAAAAAATAAAATAATCATAAATCTTACCCTCTTAAGATAAAAATGTGTTACTTTATATCAGCTTGTACACATTAACTAGATGTATATAAAGAATTTAAAATGAAAACAGTTTTATACATAAATGAATTTAAATACATTCACTCATATTTTATGTATATGTACATCCACACAGCCATATATTGTGACTCTATATTTATATAAGTATGTGTCACTATATGTATGTGGCCACATCCTTCAAAATTTGCAGTGGATACTCTCTTGGGGAGAAGGCCAGTTACAATACGTTTTTATATTTTCAAGGCCCATGTATTCAACTTCTTCTCAAGTTTTTAATATATATGTCTCATTTTAATAGTAAAGAATACTCATTTTATTTATGAATTATTGATTCCATAACGGAAATCTTTTTCAAAGCAATTCTTCCATGTGAAATCATGGCACAGTTTTGTTTGTTTATATAACAAAGGATACATGCATGTGGCAAGAGGAAAAACACAAGCAATGAGAGAAAGCAGAATAAATGAAAGCTCACTAGGAAATCTAGAAAAAATAGTTGAATGAAGTAATGACAGTGTCTCTGGCAAATAGAGGTTTTTTTTGTTTTGTTTTATCTTGTTTTGTTTTGTTTTTTTTTTTCTTTTCTTTTAAACCAAGGCTTTCTCTACCCTCAGGCACAATTACAACAGCTGTACCATATAGCCTCGATCAGTCATAATTTAGGTTAACGTCTCTTTCTATTAACCAAGCAATAGAGGAAAAAAATTACTGATACCCGTCCATATGAGGCCCTCTGTTTGCTGCAATGCATTCTGATGACTTAATTAGGTGGACCGTGTGGCACGTGGGGTTTTTCTACCCAGTTTCATCACAAAGGCCATATCATCAAAGTAGAATAGTCCTGGCCTCTACGGCTAGATTACAAATACAAGTTTCTTCATTGAGTGTCTTGTGGCTGACGCGTCTGTTAGTTTGCTTCCATCTACTTAAACAATTAAATAAAGCTTCACACTAGAAGACCAAGGCTCATAAAGAGACACAGTACTGAAGTACAGCTGGCAATTTCTCTAGTTATTAAGATCTCATCTTCAACTGATTGATAGTCTCTAGAAAGTAACGAACACACTATTTTTTCCCTTAAGTATTTGTTCTCTCTCAAGGCTTGCCACTTCTACTGATAGAATTTCCAATCATTTGTAAGACCACACATAAATTTATACATATAAACACACACATATATGTACACATTTAAGTAAAACTCAAGAAACATATAGAATCAAAGAACTTTCAAAAAATTACTGTTTCAATAAACAAATATAGGGTACAAATCTTAAGAAACATATTTACATGAAAAGAACAAATCATATATATATATATATATAACAAATATGTTTGTAGTCATTTATTCCAGTTTGGTTATAGTATTATTCTTATGAGTGTTACTTTTAACTTGGTTAATTGTCTAGAATATTCTACCAGTGTTAATATCTATACAAGGAACAAAGTGAAGAATATATAAATTTGCATACATATATATCTATCTGCGTATGGCAAGTTTAAGTAGCATTTTCAGTTTATTAGGAATTTAAGTTAATCAAGAAATGTAAACCAAATACTAGTTTTAAGACCAAATGGAAGTCCTATAACTATTATGCTCATATATTTTCTATATATTTAGAATCTAATATAATTTATCATCTATGATACTTAGATCCTGTTATTCCTTTTTCATCTCTATGGTCCTATTCAAATGTTGCCATATATTTTTATGCAACCTCTTCTTATATATTCATCCATCAACAAACATTCAGTGAATAATTTTAGCTCCCCTTACTCTTTCAGACATCAAGACCCTATCTGAATAACTCCAGAAGTTTTTTTTTCTATTTTCTATTATAATAAAAATTTATTGTAATTAGACAATTTGATATGTAATTTGCTTTTTAATCGTTTTCACCCACAGAGAAGGAAAACAAAAGACGACACCAAGAGAGACGCTCTCATTAACACGTCTCCAAATTTACAAGAGAAACTTCAACAGGCAATCCTGAATAAACATTTGTCAAATTAATAAATTAGCATAGATAAACTGAATTGACCGCTTTTCTACTTGAATCACTATTTTCCAATATAATCTTACTAGGTTACTCTCCTTTAAACTCTCTCATTCCTTCCTATTGTCCAGAGTTTACAGATAAAGCTGCCCAGCCAAGTACAGATAAGGCTCCTCTAGATTTGAGCTTTGTCTCTTTCTGAGAATATTTCCAAACATTTTTCAATATGTATCTTTACTTTCTACCAAACCAAATACGTGCTCATCTTACGCACTTAGCTCTGCACCTTGGCACGAGCCTGGGGCTCTCTTTCCTACTCACCCCTTTTCAACCTTGAGAAACTCCTAAAGCTATAGTGTAATAAACAGCAAGCTATTTATTAGGGACCTAATAAATATGAGTGTTTCAGTGGTTTATTTTCTGCTTGTTTACAAGATCTGTGAAGTCTTTCATGCCCTCCTCAAGTTTTTACTCTGGGCTCTAGTGCACATTTGGCAAAAAGTCCTATGAACATCTAAGACAAGACCTCATCCTTGCTAACATGTATGTCTTCCCTCTATGAAATACTTATGGATAGTGATCATTCTAATTAACATGGTGTTCCTATTCTGAACACAGGGTTTTTCTTTATATTAGTGATTAATTTTTTAGTTAATAGCCATTAAGTTTATTATTTAGCTGTTAAGTTTGAATTAATTACTCTGTTGACATCAAGTCTATTCTCAATGGGAAAAAGAATGTGAGGACAATGACTCTCACATATGCCATAATGATTAACCTCCAATATTTAAATTTGAGGAAATGTGTCTAAAGGTGGATATTCGGTTCATATAAACTACGAATTATGGTGGTTTTTTTCCCATGAAATTGAGTTTTAATGAAGGGCTACAGTGCAGCAGATAAATATAATCTCTGCTCATTTATTCATGAATTCTGGAGAAATACCTTAAAGATATTTCTTCCTAAGGAAGAAGAAAATGATGAGATCATAAAGAAACCATATATAAATGTACACATTTGGAAAAGATCTTGAATCTTTCTTGAATACCCAAGAAGCTGTAATATAATTGTAATATTGATTTAAACAAAATGTAGCATAAATTAAGAGACATTTGGTATCATTGATCTACTACTCTTTTTTTTTTTAAAGATACCCACATTAGCATAGGAAATACAAATGATGGATGAGAGTACTCTTGTCCTAAGCAAAATAATGACCACAATGATGAACTATGCAAGTAATTTTAACAACTGTGAATTGTATGTGCACATAGCTGGGCATCATATAAAATGTAAATTTAAAACAGAAGAATGCACCTTTTGGAGCAGAGCATTACCTTACCTGAAGAACATTTCTATTGACTCTAGATATTGCCAAGGTATAGTGTTTCCTCACTCAAGCTGAATGTAACAGAACCCAAACCAAAACAAAGGAAAAAGTAACTGAAAAGATAAAACATTCTGTCATTTTTTACAAACCCATATATTTAACAATTTATTGCTAACAATTTAGAAATCAATTCAAATAAGATCTCAACTTGGCCTTCACACAAATACTGTCTGTATCATTATTTCACATAGGTGAAAGAATGGATAGATAGTCTGAGTCAAGATGAACTTATTTTATCTGTATGTATGCATATATTATATAAATGTATATATTGATAGATATACATGCATATATTACATAGGTACATTAGATAGATAGATAGATAGATAGATAGATAGATAGATAGATAGATAGATAGATAGATACACACACACACATACATACTTTTACCTGGGCAGATCCCTAAAGTACTGTGGAGCAGTTTTGGGCAGAACACAAATGGGGACTAACTGACTTCCATTTCTCACCTTTGGGGGGAGTTTTAGTTTCTCAAAGCAAACAAACAAAAAAAACAAACCAAGGAAGAAAGTGCTTGCTCAGGTCTTTCAAAAATGATTGACATTATGCTCGATTACTAAATCAATGAGCAGAGTGGGAGGAAAATAAATAAATTCATCAAATCACAGGAGTCTAACAGTAGATAAATGTCCTGAGTATGTAACAAGAGACCTCCATGATTTGTAGGTGGGTGAGGGTGTGTGTGTGCGTGTGTGTATGTGTATATGTATGTGCATACACACACACACACACCAAAAAAAAAAAAAAAAAAAAACAGACAAACGCAATGTGATTAGGGATGTGGGGAATGTGATTAGGGATGAGCCCTCTGCAGCCTTCACGAAGCACCACAAGCAGAAGATCTCCTTCACGGGATCCATTAGCCCACACCTGGCACTAGCTCATTTAACTTTGCAGAATGATGGGGGATAGGAAACACAGCAAGTCAGTATCAAGTGAGTCATCAGCAAGAGACGTATTACTGTTGTTAAAATTATACTATAAAAAGTAACACTCAGAGAATATTTGATTTCTCTTATGTTATGGTTTTCTTCTATGAGGTTTATATAATGTGTAAAGGTAAGTTTTTGCTGCATTTAATTTGTAGTGACTTGTTTTTAGGCATCACGTTCGGGCATCAGTCATGTTGATATTGACATACTTTTAAGACGATTTTATGGAAAAAGGGGCCCATAAAGGCGAAATTGTCTAAGGCTTCTGTAAGTCATAATACAGCCATGGTTATTAGTTTCTTTCTAGAGAACATTTGCGTCATTAACATATTATTCTAATTTATTATACATTTCCAGCTACTTAATATCTGCATTAAGATTTTACTCAGGCTTGGACAAAATTTAGGGGCAATTGTACCCACTAGGGAAACTTAACTTTGAATTTTGTAAAGTCATTTTCAATAATATAATTTAATATTCACTGATCTGCTTATTAGTTCAGCGGCTTTGGGTATTGAGCTAATGCCTTTCATCCAAGAGGATATATTATGTTTTTCAATACAGAAACATTTATTAAGAGATGAAAATAACAAGAATCATGAGCAAAACCAAAGCGAAAGAAACTGGTAGTGGCATCAAATCTGCTCCTCCAAATCCTTGCAATATAGAAAACAAACATCTCCAGATAACTTTTTCCCTTTTTCATGGAAATCTGTCCTCAGAGAATACACATTCTTTAAGTGTACTCAACATTAAAATAAAATCAACTCAAATGTCTAAAGCAGAGGTTCTCAAATTTTCTGCCCATTAGATAATTTGTAGATACTTGTAAAACTGCCCAAGCTCTTTATTTCAGTGATTCTGCCGTGGGTCCTAGGAATCTTTAATTTTAAGAAGCATCTCAGGTGCTTCTGAAAAAACAATTCATGGAAAACATGTTGAGAGAAAACTCTCTAGTCAGACAAATTTGTCAAGTAGCATGTAAAATCAAATTATTTTTGTGTATAATACCTCCATCAATGCATAATTTAAGAGTTAAGTGTGTTTAAGTACTTTATACCTAAATATGATATTATAATGGTAACTTTTATGTTTTCAAAATAATTGACTACTTTCTAAATAGTGCAGTTAAAAAATTAAACTGTTGCCTATGAACAAGCAATCTCTATAGGTTTTAAATGACATATATTTTCCTAATATATATTTCTTTGCCATAGAAACTAACCACAAATATTGGAAAAAAACATACCTGTGGATCATAAACTTTGTAAGAAGCATGCATGCAACATTACTTGTTAAATAAAGTATCCCAAAAGAAATTCCTAAAGATTCTGTCATAGTTAGACTTCTGGAATTTATTTACTTTCAATTTGTTTTCACGTTGCAAAGGAGATTTTTAAAAATCTGAAATAAATCCTCAAGTCTATGGAAAATGTATTGAGCACATGAAAACTAAAACAAAAAACTTAGAAATGTATGGGGTTGTATGTATATATTCATTGTAATTTCTAAAATTTTGCATGAGGAATTTTTTTTCACAATTTGTAATTTATTTATGGATGATTCAGACCCGGTTAACGGCTCTTTTCAATTATCTTTTGTGGGGTATAACCACAAGATACGGAAGTGGTGGTCAGTGGATGGGTGGGGCAGATAAGCAGTAAATCATTTCAGAAAATTTCATACTCAAGGCTGTTGACATGAGTCAGGGACAAGGAAATAACCCAGTCAGCACCTGCGTCTTTAATGAAGGACAACACTGCTGCGCATTTAGAGAATGGAAAGGAAAAAATAAATCATGCTTAACTTTAAGGTAGCCTATCTTATTTATTCAAATAGAAATACAGCCTTGTGGTATTTCCTCAGGCATTTTCATTTAAAATATTGCAATATAAGTCTAGAATTCAACTTTATTTTTTTTTACCATAGAGGTTTTTAAATTTTTACATTAATTCCACTATATGTGAAATATATGCTTTAATAACATATCATTTAACATTTGCTTTTCATTGTCTTCCTGACATCCGTGGCAATAAAAGGTAGATGCTTAAAATGTAAAGATTGGCATCTGTCAGATTTCTTTCCTAGCAGAAATTAAGTCAAGACATGGCATAGTCCAGATTCAGCATACCTCGAGAGATAACCTCACATGGTTTAATATTTATTTCATTTGTGAATTAGAGATGAAGTAAATTAACATGAAAAACATCTACCAGTGGTTTTAATAAAAAGGAGGTGGGATTTAATGGGCTCAACATGCAATGAAAGCAGCAATTCAAATGGCTGACAAAGCCTGGTTATTCTTAGAATCCATTTATTAATTATTCCTTTTCTCTAAACCAATTTATTTTCAACAATAAGAGTATTTCTTGATTTACTATATACAAGTAATTTGTTTGCCTTCTCATATACCAACCATTTCATATGCAATGTTATGAAACATAACAGCAGTTTTAAAAATGTATTATACAGGGAGACAAAATCAAATAAGAAAAAAAAAATTGAGCTGGGCAATCCATCAATTCCAGACATTACATTCAAATATTTTAATATTTACTTACATCAAGTTATCTAGCCACAGCTTGAAGTGAAAAACCCTTTATTGTTGTGGTAATAAATAACCTACATTGTGCCAATGTTTTAACTGCTCTTTTCTTTTGTACCCTGAGAAATCTTGTTCCTGCAGACACCTTGGCTGATGATAACTCACTGAGTCAAGTACTACAGAATATAAAAGTCTCCTTATTTTTTTTAGAAGCATGTTACATTTTTTTCACTTGTCTGATATCTTTATCTGATTGTTTATTATTAGAAATACATTTCTGATGAAGGAGAATTTTTTTTTCTTAAGAGAAAGAGTGGAAATAAATCAACTGAATAAGAAATTACGTTTTTGTTTGTCTGTTTTTGCTTTTTTTTTTTAAAAGACACTAATATTTTGCCTTCAAAGCTAATCCAGTTTTTGCTTCCTCGGAGACATGCTCAATTCAATCCAGATCCAAGTTTGCTAATGAACATACGAAAGCTAGAAAAACAATTAGAAGAATCAAGACTTCTCTTCATTCTGAGATTAATGAAAGGCAGGGACACTCTAAGGCCAGTGAGTGTTTTCCGTAGATTTTCTCCTTAGCCTGAAGCCAGTGCTCCTAGATGGAGGTAGTTATGAAAATGACTTCTACTCTGCGGGTGTCCTTTCTGAAAAGCTAACGCATATTTCTTTTGACGGGTAAATTACTTTGAAATGTTTCTTGAACTCTGTAGTCCTGAAAAAAAAAGGCATCTAACTGTATGCATACCATTTGAGGTTACCCTTATTTCTTTTTAAGAAAGTGTTGGCTCGAAATGGGCCCTGAGTAATCAACTGTGTGGTATATATTTTTAACTAACTGATAACCAAACTATCACCTTTGTAACCAATCTACATATTAAATTAGGCAATGAAGTCATATACTGTAGATTTGGAAGTATTTGCATGTAAAATAGTAATCACAGAGGTTTGACAGCTTTTGCATCTAAGTGTTCTAAATTATGCAATATCCTTTTGAATAAAAAGATAATATTTTTTATTCCCTAGATAAACCTTGTACGTTCCCACCATATATATTCATACATGCATTCCTTCTTCCACTAGATAGACACAGGTGGTTCAAACCTCACATAACAATTTTGAATTTTGATATCCTGCTCAATAACTACATCATGGACCAAATTTATTGACCTGTAGGAATTATTAGTTGGCCATACAGTTTAAGGGGCATTATACCTAAGCTGTATCTGTATCTGTGTCTACCTATAGCTGTAGTTTTAAAAACACTTTCATATAAGTATCCTCTTTATTCTGACAATTTACAAAACAGTGAATTAATTTGTACCTATATTTGCATTTTCCACATATTTAAGAAATATATGATGTTTTCTTTGATTCATACACTACTCTTAATACTCAACAGAGTCATGGCAAGAGAAGGGAATGTGGGAACAGACTAAAAATAAAAATACATAGTAATTTTAGTGGGCTAACCTAATTTGATACAAATCATTAAATGTATTTTCTTACAACGGACTTAAAATTTCTGTATCCTTCAATCATATGAAAATGTTTTTAACAGATATATAAATCATTTGTTTTGTTTACAACTCCCTTATCTTCGAGGTGAAAATGTCAATCTTAACCCAGCACAGGGAAAATTGAAGCCCCAGGATTTTTTGAAATTTTGATTTTGTGTGGATGAACATGATAAGCTACATATAGTTGCTGAATATCAAAATAAATATAACCATAAAATAAATAAAAACAAAGTTTCATAGTATGATCTAACAAAACATGGTATGTTATTCTTTATGAATAACTTGGCTAAATTAAGACATATTAGATGTATTCAAATTAACTTCATTTTTTTCTGTCTTATCTAAGAGGAAACTTAAAATTATATTTGGATTAGTACATCGACATATTTTTGTATTTTTCCACTAGCATACACTGGACCTAACTAATTCTTATTAAAACAGTAACAGTAAAGCATTTTAAAGAAATGCTATTCTATACCATTAATAAAATTATGACTTCAAGGAAATAGGTTTCTAACTTCACCCAAAACAGTGGTAACTATGGTAGCAACACAGCAGCATGTTGCATTTTTATTCTCACCTTTTTCAGCCTGTTAATTAACATGTTACTACTCTAAGAAATGTCAGTTTTCAATGTTTCAATTTTTTGATGTTCCTTTCCTATGGTACTGGCATGCACTGTGGCGTAGGTGTCCTTTTTGTGTTACACATCCTTTCCCTACTGTAATTTTTCTTCTGCCACTCTAATTCACTTAGTTAATATAACACTCCTTACACGTTTCAGCACAGTGACTTTTTCTCAATGTTCTGTTTCTCTTGGGAATTAATAAAGTGCTCTCTATTCAAGAATAATAATTTGACCCCTGAAATTGATCAGCACTCATACTCAAGAAGACATTCACACAGACTTGCAAGTTCCAAAGAAAGTGAACAAATTTGATTTGCAATACACACAATAAAAAAGTGAATTTAAAGCAAAGAAGGACTACTGGTTAAGTATTGACAAAACAAACGCACAGCACTTACCTGGAATAAGCTGGGACAGAAACAGGTGATTTGGGGATAAGCTGAGGAGTGATATTGTGACCAAAAAAGGAACATGTTTCCATTTCATTTTTGTCCCTTCCTTGCATTACACCCAGCCAGTGATAGATATGTGTTATCTGGGGAGATTAAAAAAAACAAAATTATTATTTTGTAATGGTTAGCTATGTTGAGAGATAATTATTTTGTGAAATATTGCAGTTCAAATAGATTTGAAATGTCATTTTTTGAAATGAAACATAATTAAAATTATTACATTACTAAAATGAATTGTACAGAATATATTTCATGATTAACATTTCAAACAAATGTGGTAGTTATTAATTTTGAAAACTCATTTTAAGTTACATGTTAATCATAAATGATTCCTTGGTTTTCTCTGTTTTTTAGAGAATGCCAGATAAGTGATTTTACTTTGATTCCCCACCAATTTAGTTGGAACACTCTCATCACATTTAGAAAACACTGAAGTTAATCATTCATTAAACAAATATTTACAACCAATTTATAATGAGTCAAGCACTATGCTGCTTTGGGGATATAGCAGAAAAAAACCTTGCTCTTCACTCAGGTGCATAAACAACTTGAGGCCACTTTAATTTTGTGAATTCACAAACAGATGTTAAAAATTACTAAGTGGTCTATTCTGAATACGACAGAGAAACATAAGATAGTATCCTCGTAAAAAACAAAGCTTATAATATTTGGGGACTTTTAAAGAGATAATAACAAATGACAGCATAAAGCTACAAAAATATATGCAAATAACTGGTTAATTAATTTTGCCAGGGAGACTGGACCAAGCTTACAGGGAAGAAGCGGCATTGTGAGATATAAGATAATATCCAGTAAGTGGAAAATAAAACAATACTATTTAGAAACAACAATAGAACCAAATTTTCAAAGTAAGATGGTATGTAGATACATAAATTTCATGGTACATTTATTTATATATAAATTTTATCATAGGTAGATAGATGACAGGTAGATAGGTAGATATAGATATATTCCCATGATAGAAAGACGTATTTAGGCTACTATAAGGACAGTAGTTTTTTGGCTGGATGATGGGGTTTGCCAGAATGTAATGTGATAGGGAACTTAAATAGGGCAAGTAATGTAGGTAATGAGGAGCCACCGCAGATTTTAATAATAGATTATAAAATGATCTAAATAATTTAGAAGATAACTCTGGTAGGAATATACAAGTATACTTGGCAGCACTTGGCAAATTTTAGATTGAGAGTTGAGACGTGGAAAGACTTAATCTTTTAGTAATATTTTACTATTTAGTCAAAATAGATAAACAAATCTAGAACTATATAAAAAGCAATTTGTCCAGCCCTACGAAGTACTAATAGTTATTTTTGTGACACTCAGAATAACAAATTGAAAAAAGGTTACCAATTTATTATTGTAGGTTAACTGGACATAGCTATTTTAATTTGTCTATTTGAGTTGAGCTGTCCTTATTTTATGACTTATCAATGCAGAGTTAATTGCTAAGTTTTCCCCTAGCAAAGCTGTCTAATCCTCTTGCCAGACAGCTACAATCACCTGACTTTACTTTAGATATTTGGAGATTATTTCCTCTCTCTAACATTCTGTGTAAGCAACTTTGATGTGAGCTAGAATCTTGCCTCAAAAAATATACTTGGTTACTGTAGTTTCATATTTATTCCTTGACTTCTTTGTCTTGGGGTTAATGTTCTAGTAACTCTCCTTATCCTAGCATATCATTCATCACTGATATTATATAACTACATTATAAACCTAGATTAATATTTTTACTCTTTAATCTGAACTATGCGGTTATTAGTTTGTCCAAAAGTTCTTTTACAGGGTTATCCACTGAATGTTATGGCTTATGATCACATTTCTCAGCGAGGTGTAAATGATTTGTTCCTCCAGAGAAAATGTGTAAGTATACTGTGTACTGGTCATTTCTGCTTGGCTGGCTTTTGATAGAATAGTTGCCCTATCTTCTTGGTTTCTGCTTGCCTAAGGAGTTTCTCAGGTTCCTCTTCTCTCTAATTGATTACTGAGTGTCCTAGACATAGAGTCCTGTTTGGAATAAACCCTAGACCTCTGATGTCTTCTTCTTTTTTTTTTTTTGAGATGGAGTCTGGCTCTGTGGCCCAGGCCGGGGTGAGCGGCGCCATCTTGGCTCCCTGCAAGCTCCGCCCCCCGGGTTCCCGCCATTCTCCTGCCTCCGCCTCCCCAGGAGCTGGGACCACAGGTGCCGCCACCACGCCCGGCTCATTTTTTGTATTTTTTTTAGTAGAGACGGGGTTTCACCGTGTTCGCCGGGTGGTCTCGATCTGCTGACCTCATGATCCACCCGTCTTGGCCTCGCAAAGTGCTGGGATTACAGGCTTGAGCCACCGCGCCCGGCCTAGACCTCTGATTTCTTAAATGTGTATAAGCAGTTGTATCTTAGCTCTTGACGTAAATAAAAACATATATGAATCTCAAGGCTATTTAGAACTTTATTACTTAAAAATTTAGAAGGATTATATTTGTTAAATGATATTTTTGTATCTGTGGCTAATTACATTTTAACTGTCATTTATTAATAGCTATATACAGCTTGTTTGTAGCAGGCAGCTATTGATAAAGAGTCTAATCAAACATGCACATAAGAAAATAAACCTGAAAGTACAAACACTTATTATAATTGGTTGAATCCCCCCAAGTTATGTTATTCAACAGGCAGATATTATTTCAAATATGTGTAAGGTATTATGATTAATATTCCTCAAATAAATTTTCATGATCTAGGACTAGTTCTGTGAATTTATGTAGTACGTAGCTGAAAACATAATATGATTTTTAAGGTAGTACCCACAAATCAGAAATGGGAATTGCATTATTAGCTATTGTACACATATCACTTCAGTACTTTGAAGTTTTTCGTTTGCTTTTAATAGATTTTACTTTTTACAGTAGCTTTAGGTTTAGAGGAAAATTGAGTGGAAGGTACAGAGATTTCTCATTAACTTCCTTCCCTGACACTATTCCATTTCCTGACACTATTCCATTCCCTGCCCTTGCATAGCCTCTCCCATTGGCAACCCCCACAAGAATGTTGCATTTGTTACAATTGATCAACCTACATTGACACCATTATCACCCAAAGTCCATAGTTTACATTAAGGTTTACTCTTGGTATTGTGCATTTTATGGGTTTGAACAAATGTATGTGACACATATCAAACATCATAGTATCATACAGAATAGTTTCGCTTCCCTAAAAATCCTTTGTGCTTCATCTATTCATCCCTCCTTCCGAACCCCTAAAAACTGCTGATCTCTTTGTTATCTCCATAGTTCTGCCTTTCTTGGAATGTTGTATAGGCATAACCATAGAGTATACAGCCTTATTAAAATTGGCTATATATGTCTTTCACTTAGTAATTAATATAAATTTAAGTTTCCTCCTTGTTTTTTCTTTTCATGTCTTGATAGCTAATGTCTTTTCAGCACTGAATGGTTATTCAGTGCTGAAAAGACATTAGCTATCAAGACATGAAAAGAAAAAACATTGTCTGGACGTACCATGGTTTCTTTATCCATTTACCTATTGAAGGACATCTTGATTTCTTCCAAACTCTGGCAATTCTGAATAAAGCTGGAGAAAATATCCATTTGCAGGTTTTTGTGTGAAGGTAAGTTTTAAACACATCTGGATAAATAATAAATAGTGTTATTGCTCAATTATATGGTAAGACGATGCTTATTATTGCAAGAAACTGCCAAATTGTCTTTCAGAGTGGTTATACCATTTGTCTGTCCACTAGTAATAAGTAAGATTTCTTGTTGCTCAACATCCTTGCTAGTAGCTGGTGTTATCAGTGTTCTAGGTTTTGGCCATTCTAGTAGGCATGCAATGGTACATAATGTTTTAAATTTACATATCCTCGTTGGCATGATGTGAAACATCTTTTTAGTGGCTTATTTATCATCTCATTATCATCTTTGGTGAGATATTTGTTAAGTCTTTTTTCTCACTGTGGAGTTTAAGAATTTTATTTTATTTATTTATTTATTTATTTATTTATTTTGAGATAGTGTCTTGCTCTGTCACCCAGATTGGAGTATAGTGGTGCCATCTTGGCTCACTGCAACCTCTGCCTCCCAGGCTCAAGTAATCCTCCCAACTCAGCCTGCCAACTAGCTGGGACAACAGACGTGCACCACCACACCTGGCTAAATTTCTGTATTTTTTGTAGTGCTAGGATTTTACCATGTTGCCCTGCCCACGCTAGCCTTGAACTCCTGAGCACAAGGGATCTGCCCGCTTTGGCCTCCCAAAGTGCTGGGATTACAGGTGTGAGCCACCGCACCTGGCCTTTTGTTTTGTTTACTTTTATTGTATGTTTTGAATAACAGTCTTTTATCAGATATGTCTTTTGCAAATATTTTCTTCCAGTGTGTGGCTTATTTTTCTCTTGACAGTGTCTTTCACAGAGTAGACATTTTTAATTTTAATAAAGTTCAAATGATCATTTATTTCTGAATACTTTGAATATTCGGTCTTTAGGAATCCTCTCTCAATATGAAAGTCCCCTAAGTTAGGATATAACCTTATTAGCAAACACACTAACCCCTATTTAAAACCACACCTTTTGACATATTAACAATAAGATAATTGATTTTATTGAAGAATGTGATATAACCGTATTTGTATGTTCTCTCAGTATTAAAAATAGTTAATTCAACAAGAAAAAGCACTACACCTTTGAATACCCTATGAACACCTTTCCCATGGATGTGTACATAGAGTACCTACTTTTAGAATACTAAGAATGTATGCACATATGGCTTTGAATTAAGGAAACTAACACTATATAAGAAAAGACAAAGATTTGCAACATACTTTTCTGAAAATATGTGATTACCAAACTGTTTAGGGTCATTTAAATGCCTAAAATATGATTTACTTGTAAGTGTAAGTGTATGGAAGTAATATAACCAGTGTTTTAGAATCATAGAATGTAAATTCAAATTGTTCCACTGTGAATCCTAGCTCACCACTCAGATAATTGTTTGACTTACATCAAACAATTTCAACTCTCTTAGACTCATTTTTCTAAGTGTAAAATGTGAAGAAGAATAATAGCCCCATCATTGGGTGAGATGTGTGTAGAGTGCTTATAAAAATGCCTGCTCTTGGCTGGGCGCAGTGACTCACGTCTGTAATCTCAGCACTTTGAGAGGCCCAGGCGGGCAGATCACGAGGTCAGGAGATCGAGACCATCCTGGCTAACACGGTGAAACCCCATTTCTACTAAAAATAGAAGAAGAAAAAAAAATTCCCCGGGCATGGTGGCGGCGCCTGTGGTCCCAGCTCCTCGGGAGGCTGAGGCAGGAGAATGGCGGGAACCCGGGAGGCGGAGCTTGCAGGGAGCCAAGATGGCGCTGCTCACACCGGTCTGGGCGACAGAACACAGAACAAGACTCCATGTCCAAAAAAAAAAAAAAAAAAAAAAAGCCTGCTCTATTTCCTGATATCTACTAATATTGATATCAATATCACCAACTTCAAATAGCATCTGATGAAATTCCTCCAGGGTAAGTGACAGAACCAATTGTGTATTTGTATTTGCACACTGCTTCATATTAAAATAGTATTGGCTTAGGTCTAATTTGCAAAAAATTAGAGGCTTGGATTATTTTAATGAACTTTATTGAAATTTAATATATTTATAAGATAATCTCATTTTAAGGGTGCAGTTCAATTTTGACAAATGTATAGAACCATGCAAACTCCACCACAATCAAGATATAGATCCTTTCCACAGGGATCTTAATTTTAAAAACTAGTATGTTATGTATATATGCTGTTCATATGCACATGTTGCTAATGTTTATTTTCAAGTAATATATTTACTAATATGGTGATCCATTGCCTGCTAATAGGAGGGTTATTTTTCTCAAAGAAACGTTTCAAAATATATTTTAGGAGAATCCTGTTCCATGGACTATTAATAAAATTTCTTAGAAAGTAAAAAATGTTTCATAAATAATTAATTTAGGTTAGTACATATTTCAACAAAGTCAAAAGCACGGATTTTGTATTCCATAAGAAAACACCGACATTTCCTAAATTTGTCAGTGCACAGCACCTATTTTCTCTTCTGAAACACTTCAGCCTAGGTGGCTCTCTTCTTTTCTTCTATATTTGGAAGGACAGAAACTACTAAAGGGTTTCCTTGTTATGACCAAAATTGGTTTTCCTTTAAGCCACACTACTTTCTTTTGTCTTCATTTCCAGGTAAAAGAAAAGTGCTCTGAAAACCAAACTACTGCAACCTCTGACTCCAGTGCTGCTGAGATCAGCCTGAGAGGTGTCTCAGCCTCCTAAGCAGCTAGGACTACAGGTGTGCACCACCATACTTGGCTTTCTTTTCTTTTTCTTTGTACTTTTTTTTTTTTTTTTTTTTTTTTTTTTTTTTTTTTTTTTGTAGATACAGAGCCTGTCTATGTTGCCCCAAGATGGTCTTGAACCTCTGGCCTCAAGATCCTCCTGATTTGCCCTCCAAAAGTGTTGGGATTACAAGCGTGAGCCACTGAACTTGGCCTCTGTCCTAGTCTTTAATAAAGAGAATAACCGTGGCTTGTAAAGTAAATTGCTCTGCCTAAAGACTGCCTGTCCTTGTGAGATAAACAACAAGAAAAGGCCAGCCTCATTGTGGATTTTGCATGTAACAGAGGAATCACTCAGCAGTCTACACATTGGTAAAGGAGATATTCTTCCTCTTTACATGAGATAGACTATAGCATGGTCTACCCAAATCAGACTGTAGTCATAGAGCTCATGTAGGAAAATCCATCACCCAAAATCAGTCTCTATTTAAATCAATCTTTATAATGTTGTAGAGTGTTGTGAAAATCAAGAATGCAAAGTTTAGTTTTTAGGAGAGTTATAAATACATGAATAATAAACATTTTTGAACATCTAATCTATGGAGAGCTCTGTGCCAGGCAGTGGAAAGTCAAATATGTGTGAAATAAATATACTCTCTTCATGTCAGAGGAGTAAATAATTTATTACACATGAATGACAAAAATAAAAAAGGATTTAGTTGGTGACACAAGGAAGTAGTCAAGGTGGGAAGAGGATCAGGCTTGAGCTAGGCTGTAAAGGGTCTGTTGAAGTTGCACAACTCCAGTATTGGGTAAAGATATTCAATGAGGGTATGTGTGATGTGTACCTGATTAAGGCTCCATGGAAGGCTTTTCTGTAAAGGTAAAAATAAATAATATGTGAAGTATATGTAGCACTTCACAGTTTACCTATGAATTAATCTATTAATGTATTATGTATTAATTATTATTAGGAAAATAAGTCATAATATATTATCTTTCATATGAGGATGCAAGTTCAGAATCTTTAAGTTACTTGTCTGCAATATACAGTTAGCAAATAAAGTCAACTGGAACCAACTCTACCACGTTTCTCACAACTACTGCAGAATGTCAGAGAATTAGAAGGTACTGAATGCAAGACTAAATGCCAGGCTTTTTCTTGTCAGTGCTTAATGGCATCTGGGAAGCTGAAGCTCAGCACACATTGTGTAACTTGGAGATAAAAGTGACTCCAGACAAAGGAAACCACGCAGATGATTATTAGTATATTATATGAATGAACATGGCGAATAGGGCCTTACATACAAGTCCAGTTGGTGGGGAGGAAAGGTAGAAATAAACATTAACTGTGTTGCAAAAGAAAGGCAACAGTTTGGTGAGAAACAAGAACACTGAAAGGTAAAAAAAAAAAAATACACATATCATACTGTTTCCAAAATCTCAAGCTAGGAAATGGAAAACGTAGTAAGAAGTGTGTGTGTGCATGTGTGCACGCGCGTGTGTGTGTGTGTATGTGTGTGTGTTATAAATGACTGAGTAATCTATACCTACTCTAGAGTTCTGTAGAATAAAAATGTGTGTATAAGTCTGCAGTTCACTTTACTGATAATTTGCTACCGCTTCTGTTTAGTTGGAAGTGCATTTCAGGCATTTCACTTGAAATTTAAAAAGCCAAAAGTATATAATACCTTTTAAAACTGTAGGATTAATACTTTCAAATAGACAAGGCGACCTGGACAAATTACTACCAAACTCTTTTTAACTTCGAGTACTGTCAAACCTCCTATAATAAATTCATTATTTTAAAATGACATACACACAAAAAATAAAGTACATAAAGCACCGTTTTAAACGGTGCTTAATAGAATTAAGACATTCTATTATTTTCATGTATTAAAAGTCTATAATTTGTTTACATTACATTTAGCTTAAGTACTTCACGTATATTTAGAAAATTCTTTCCTCATAGAAACATGCAAATGCTTTACCTTTAGTCCGTTTAAATTATGCTAAACCCCAAACTATTACATCCTTTAAGGAAAGCATCAGTACTAACTTTCTGACTTCACTTATATACTTGCATTTGCTTTACAAAATGAGGCAAGAAAGGCAACTAGGAACAAAAGACTGTTGGAAAATAAGTTTAAAATTAAGACTGAGAATAAAATATATGAATAGAAAGTATAGGAGTGATGACAAGACAAAGACATCTTGAAAATTGGGCAACAGTGTTTAGCAGGAGTTGCAGAAGTAAGGATATTTGCAAGATTCTCTAATTTGTCACCTCATTTCTTAAAGGCTCCTTATACGTAGGCACAGCTACATGATGAATCACATCTGTTTTATTTGGGCAGATCATGGGTCTTATTTCCAATTAAGCTTCCATTCATTTCATGAAAGACTAAGTAATTCTCATCACACTTCAGGATACAGAAAATTCTAAACACACTGTGAGAAAACTCAGGGAACAGTAATAAACCTCAGGCTGTATATCACAAATGTGGTCATTTGAGATTCTTATTCTATATCCACGTTATACTTAAGTACCTGATCGAGGTCAGATAAAGAGTCAAAGACTTCCTTTAAACGTAATCTGTAAGTACACTTAAAATAGTACATCTATTAGTCTCGTGTAGACAGATATGTTATCAATTAATAATACAGAGAAAAAAATAAGTAATCTGAAGCACACATCCTTTTAGAATCTTATACTTCAACCTACACCAAATTCAGGAAAAGTAGCATTTTGGCAAATAGAGCTAACGTTAATGCCATGGACCTGCTGTACTCCTAGACTCCCAAAAATTTTAACTTCTGGTTGTCTTGTGCATTTCATTGTGTTTAAAGACATTGTAATGTAATTGAATGCTAATCAATTACATTGAAAAGTTTAAAAGTAATACCAAATATCAGCAAAATAAACCTTACCATCCTATTCTATGTACTTTATTATTTAATTTAATTTATTTTAATTTTTGCCACCTCCCCCACTGCACAGTGGCTGCAGCAAGCCTCACCCTAGGAGAGTCTGAGCCCAGACGTGCCTAACCCTCTCTACCAGCCCTGGTAGCTCAATACAAAAGACATAAACTCTTGGGAGCTCTATAGCCCCCTCCACCACCTGAGATTTTAGGACAAGCTTAGATCCCCCTACTACAACCTCAGCTGGTGTTCTCTTGAAAAAACCTCCTCCTGGCAGGCGGCCAACAAACTCAGGCCATTGCAGCAACCCATAACAACACAACCCTGCTTCCAGGAAGGAGAGAACAACAGCTCGTTCCACTGCCTGCAACATCCTAGCTAACCAGAGGTCCTGAGACTGTCCACGAGACAACTTCACTACTGGAACAACCAGCATTGGAGAAAGCCAGGACTAAGCCTATTTACAACCAAGGACTCTCCCAATCCACTTCACTGCCTGGTCACCTCCACCTGAGCAGGTGCTGGTGTTCAGGGCTGGCAGACATCTTCTCTGTACTTGAGGTTTTACTGTATTATCATCTTAGCACAATCATCACAAAGAAAGGATAAATAATTATTTTATCGCTACAAAATGAGAATCTGAAGTAGAAGATGGCTTTTATAACCCTGCATGTGAAGTATTCAAAATACTGATTGACATCTTCAAATAAAGCACTAGATGAAGGCTGAAAAGAGTCAAACTAATAATCATTAAAAGTGCTACTTAATCTTTGATATCTGTTCAGCACATTAAAGCCAGTACTTTAACGTGGTTTAAAGCAATAATTGTATGACTTTTGGATTAGATATTTTTAATATAGTGCATTCTTAGAATTCATAAATACTTTTCAAGATTAAAATATAAAATCAATAAAACAGTAAGATGGTTGTCAACTGCTGGCTAGACCATGTTATCAAAATGATGAAAAAGCAGCTACGTATAAAAATAAACCTAATGTTCTATCCACAGGGCATGATGAAGATAAACACTAGTTTCTCTAGTGTAGCTACCATAATCATTAAAGAATCGATGGCAAATTAAACTTACAAATCCTTAGGGGTAGGGGGCGGGAGAAAAAACACAGCAGTAAATGCAGAAAGGCTCAAATCAATTTTTCACCCTAAACATGTGAGGTTTATTAGTATTGCTAACATAAAGGCAAATGTAAAGACAGAAAAACGGAGATACTATCTCCTTTCACTTTAATTACAGGGTGGCCTCAGGCAGAATTAGTTTTCTGACTTGCTTAAAAAAAGATTGCATTCCTGTATTAATAGAATTATTTAAATAATGAAGACATTTTAAAAAGATGATCTAATGAAAAGTAATGACATACAGTCTATCCGAATTTTATTTTTTTCTTATTTTATGGCTAACACTGTCTACATCATGCATTATTTTTCCAAATGAATGTCCAAATTCAAGAAGACGATTCCTTAAAAGTGTACTCATGTACACCAAGACAGAAAGAAAGCAATTTCCAAACAAAAGCAATTTTCAAACTGCTGTGCTTACACCAGCTCAGGCAGATGAATTCTAGGCCCACTTGACCTTCAATCATATTGTTCATTTCATCATTCTGATGAAAATTAGTGGGACGCATGATGTCTGGTCATCCTAGCTAAAGTGAATTCAGTTGCAGACATATCTTTCTGAACAGTATCATCATTCAAGAAATGTAAGATGGAAGTACACATCAATAACATCACTGTTCTAATAAGTGTTGCCTCTGATGAGTTAGATTTATCTTAGACTGATCACAAAAATAGAATAAAAAATGCCTGAACATGGGTTTGGTTGAAGAGAAGTTAAATATGAAGCTGGTCTGTCTTGACACAAGTTGAGAGGGAGAAGTTTAGTGGTAGGGAGAAAAGAGAGTGAGAGAACACAAGAATGAGAGAAAATTAGAGAAACAGAACAGTTGTTTAGCAAACCTCTTTAGCTGGCAATTCCTGGAATTAACAACCATCGAAGTATACAGCAAGTGAGGTAGTCACCTCCAGAATGCCCCTGCTTTTAGAGCATGTGCTGTGATCATTCTCTTCCCTCTGTTTAGTCTAAATGAAAAAGAATGCCTGCTGATTGTTTTTTTCACTTTAGAGACCAAGACTTTAATTAAAACCAGCTACAATGTAAATTAAAGATAAAAATTCCACACTGTGCTAATTTTACATTTCAATAAATACTAATGTCTGATGAGGTTTTAAAAAAAGTGCATTTAATGGGATGTGATGTCACTATTAGAATAATTTCTCTAAACAAAAACATGAATATACCAAAATTATAGTAAACGGATGATTTTTGTATGTTTACATTTCATTTATTTAATAAACGTTATCTGAGAACTTATTATGCACCATCCTAAGATACAAAAATGAATGACAGTGCCCACCCAAGAAGAGTTTACAGTAGGGCAGAGGGAGCCGATGGAGATATGTTAAATACAGTGGTGATTTCTATTCATATAATGGTATAAACAGAGTGCTGTCCTATCAGATCAAAGAGAGAATGAATGTTCACTTCAGCCCAGAAGTGAACATTAGAGATGGAATTTGAAAGAACAGTAGTTGTTGACTGAGCCAACAGAGTTCAGTACTGGAGAAGGAAATTCTAAACGAAAGCACCAATAGCACAGAGGCAGGAAGGAAAGAATCTTTATGTTTGAAAAACAATAGATGGTTTCATTTGGATGGGATTTCAGATAAATGTAAGTGGGAGGTCCTGACAGGAGATGAAGCTAAAAAAATAAAATGAGGCAAAATGCAAATAGCTTTGTGTGAAAAACAGACATTTAAGCTTGAGAATGAACTGAACAAATGCAGTTTTTGGCCAAAAGCTCTAGGAGCATGGACTTGAAGTGGAAAAGCTGGATGTCATGAGGTGGCAAAAGTCACTATTATAATATTTGAAATTCTATTTCCATGCCTGCCATGTAAAAATCACTAAATATTTGTTGAGTTAATGGAAGGATGAATGAAAACAGTAGTATGAACACAGACGTATATGCAACTGAACTAATATACTTGCAGAAGAGATGGAGTACAAACATAAATGCTATAATATTCACGAAGTCTATGTGTTTGCAAAGATTACCTTTACCTTAGGCAAGAAATCACGGTAGATAAAAAAAAAAATAGAGAATGCTTACAAAACATTCTATTTACCAATACTTACCAGAGCAAAATGTACTCAGTTTTTGTTCACATTTGCTTTCATTTTGTACACAAATTAATTTCAAACGCACTGCCTTGAATGTGTATGAAAACCTAAAATTAGTTCAATACTATTGGGAGAGGAGTCACAGGATCATTTTTAAATGGATGTGACATTGAAATTAAAATCCATTATATGGGGTTGTAATTTTTAGTGTCTGAATAACTATGTTTTTTGCAGCTATTCATATTAAAGCATGATATTAATTTCTAAGCCATGAGTAGATTGTCCATTAATACTTAAATGAGCTGCAAATTTTTAGATTGCTTAAGAGCAAATAGCTCTACAAATATCATTATTCTAGATGCATATACAGCCTAGTCATTCTTTGCAATTGCCTTCCCTTATGTTGGGTTAGTTTATGAAGCTATAGCAGCAGGGTGAGGACAAAAGGAACAAGCATTAAATTTCAGACTGACGATTAAATAATGCTATAGTAAGAGAGACATTAATGAAGTAACAGAAGAGAAGGTCAAAAGTAATTTTCATATGTCAACATGCACAAAGACGTAACAAAAAGATTCACACACAAAAGCCTGTGCATGAAAGGTGGGGAAAATTTTTTCTGACTGTCAATTGTTTTGCGTGCATTCTAGAAGCCAAGGGTTTTTGAAAGGCATTTAGCTTTAAACCATTCCTTACTCCTTTGAATGTCCTCAGCAGGACCAGAAATGGAGGATTCAATTTTCAAAGATAATTGTGTCAGATAACTGTCTCGTGCCTTTTCAGCAAGAATCTGATAAACACCTAATTACTAACCAAGTGATTTCAGAGCTACACAGCTGGGCTGGTGAGAAGGCTACCACAAAAGACTTGGTCATTCATCGTATCAAGATGAAAATGCAGTTGGATTGCAAATTAATTTAATTTATTTCACTAATGCAATTTTACCAACTATTATGAGGGAGAATTTATTATTTTAATGAAAGAGTATAAATTTCAACATTAAACCAATGAAGGCCACACAAATAACTTCACACCATAACTCATCAGAAAAAATCTACTGGAACTAAAAATAGGTCTGTAGAAATTTCAGGCAGTTTGCTTTCTTTGGGCAAGCTTTGTGCTATACTGATGGTATTCTAGTATTTTGTAGAGAAAAGCAGAATATTAATATTTTTTCATGTTAGATCTAGGCTCAATTCTTTTAATAGCGATATTAGCCATAGATGCATAGCTATTCATCTTTAAGTGTATACACATATACATTCAATGACTCTTAACTACTTCTGAATGTCATTCCCTGTCATATCCCTGACATGTCCCACTGTCTATTCTAGGTTGTCATATGTAGTTTAAGGCCTAAAATTCGGGCCCCGTATTATGTACTGCCTTGGTATCTGGTGAAATTGAGATGGCATGAAATTAAGATGGCCTAAAATGGCGTATTGCGAGTTCCTTTCACATTCTGCTTTCATGGATGAGGTCTCCTATCAAAACAATGCTCCTTATCAGGGAGACCAGGCACAGTTTCCTGAATAGCAAGTTTCATTACCTTGCCAGCCCAGAGAATTGCTCATACAAGCCAAGCCAATCACATCCTCCTGTGGGAACCAAGGGACATCTCACCCTCTTGAAGCAACAATATCCCCCATACCCCTGAACTTTTGGCTGTTGACTCTCTTCTGGAGTGTTACCCTTCGTGACTCTGCTTAGTGAGTGGTATCCTCTACCCTGAGCTGTGAGTATATGTGAGTAATAACTTGAGATCAACTGCTGTTGATCTAACCTGGGGTGTTGGGTGTCATATGTTCAAACATCCCCATAACCCTAGGGTGGGAATCCCTCTCTGACCAACAAAGAAATAAAGAGGTTATTCAAACCTCATGAAACCATTTAGATTGGTCTAATGCTCAGACCTGCCTGTGCTCTGAGGAAATACACCATCGGTTTTGTGTACTTGCAGGATGACTGCCAAATTTGAGAGATCTGGAGGGGCAAATAAAATGATTGGAGGCGTGGTGTCAAGTGCTTTTTTATGTCAGTGAATAAGATATACTGACATGTATTGAACACTTTCCCCAATACCCTCACATAGTTCTATTAGTGTAGTGGATACTCATATAAAATAATAGAGGAGAAAGTAAGAGAAAGTAACAGAAAAGAAAACAATGCATTCCAGTTACCAAAGGATGATCAGAAGAGAGATGGCTCTGCAGAACAGTTACAGCTCACTCTGTTTCAACAAGCAATACACAGCAGATACTCTCACATAGGAGCTGTTCTTTTAATAAACATTTTCATCTTAAAAAAGACTACTATTAGACAGAGGTACATTTGTTTACCTTGCATTTCTTTTACATTCTGCTGTGCACTATTTCTATATGCCATGAGTCCCATTTTTTGTCCTTGAGTTACTCCTATTTTAGGCAAGTTTGAGATACAGAGGCAAAAAGTGTAATCATAATAAACAGGGAACAAATCAAAACAAAAAACAAGTAGCGGTATCTGGGGCGGGAGCAAGATGGCCGAATAGGAACAGCTCCAGTCTCCAACTCCCAGCGCGAGCGACACAGAAGACCGGTGATTTCTGCATTTTCAACTGAGGTACTGGGGTCATCTCACTAGGGAGTGCCGGACAATCGGTGCTGCTCAGCTGCTGCAGCCTGACCAGCGAGAGCTGAAGCAGGGCGAGGCATCGCCTCACCTGG
>NW_016809459.1:390101-393116 GCF_001698545.2 Rhinopithecus bieti
TTACCCAAAAAAAAAAAAAAAAAAAAAAAAAAAAAAAAAAAAAAAAAAAAAAAAAAAAAAAAAAAACAAGTAGCTATGGGATCTAGAAGGGAGCATGTATTACATGTTTACCTGCTAAAAGTAAGATATGATCCTTATTTAAAGGTAATTATTATGTGCTTCCACATCTGTATACTAAATGGAAGCATTAGAAATGTTTTTGTTCTTTTAAAATGGAATATTATGAAGTAATCAAACATAAAATGATGAATTTTAGTAATTACAGGATGAGAGAAAGAGTAAGCACTTAGTTCTTTGTTATTCTATTTTAATCCTTTAAATCTAGGAGATGACTTGAGTTTCAAGGTAGAAAGAACAATTTTTGTTGCAAAGTAAATATACGGTTACATACAATTTGCAAAATTAAATTTCAAGTGCATAATCCTTTACTGAGAATTATATCAAAGATTAAAATTGATGCTGTGGGTGGGTGCCCAATTCCTCAGTACTAAATATAAGTCATTGCTTTCCACATTCTTTGTCTTTTGCATGGCAAAATAACACCTAAAATTTATTACTTAGCCAATTTATTTTGTGGTCATTTTCTTGAAAATTCCATTTCAATACAAAGAGTTATTTTTTTTGTTTTGTTCAAGTCAAGTTTCTCATCACTATCTTTTGAATATTTTTCCTCTTATGTAAATTATTTCTACCAGGATTAAGTAATGTTCTGCTATCTTAAGATAAAACAACAGCCAAAACTATTTGTTGCTTGGTTTCTTAACACATTCCATTTATGGCCAAGTTTAGTTACAGGTGTTCCTTAAGAAGAGTTGTCTCTACTCACTTTTTCTATTACCATAACTTCTCTTCTCTTTTCTTATTAATTCCAATCTGACTTTTGCTCCCATAACTGCACTGAACTTCTTACCAAGGTAACTAATTACTTACTTTATGCTAAAAAGGAATTGTCCTAAATGTTCAACACAGTTTACTGCCTGTCTTTTGGAAACCCTTCTCTTAGAAACTGTTTTCCCATATGTTCTTTGTTTTCCTCCTATCCTTCTGGCCACTACTTTTTATGACAGTTTCCCTATTATTATTATTATTATTATTATTATTATTATTATTATTATTTAACTCTTCTCTTTCTCTGCCTTGGTTCTAAATATTGGTCTGTAAAGAGGCAGTCTGGACACTTTTCTCTTTCTAGATTCCTTTCTGGGAAAATTCCATCCTTAATAGTCTCTGTGTACTAGTATTTCTCCAGCCCAGCCTCTATCATGAGGTCAGACCCACGTAGTCAAAAGGTTATGTGACATCTTCACTTGCCTGCCTCAGTCACCTCAAATTTAGCATATTCAAAATTGAACTCTTGATTAAATCTTTCCCTTCAGCTCTCATTTAAATCTTTCTTCTCCAGTCTTTCCCAGGTCTACCATTCAGGTACTCACGCCAGATTCCTGAGAACCAGCTTCTTGCTCCAACTTCCACGTCCCAGCCATCAGTACAGTCTATTGATTTCACCCAGGCATTCACAGAAACGTAAGCATCATCATCCTCCCTTCCCACATTTCATATCCAAATCATCACTGAGTCCTACTGATTCCATCTCTAATTCATCAAATTTCCAAATTTCCTTCTGTCTTCAGCATATCCACTTTAGACAAAAATCACCTTTGTTTCTGTTATGGATGTAACAATTGCCACCTAATCAGTTCCTCCATTCCATTTTTAGCTTCCATCTCTCCACTCCTCAAGAACAATAAGGGCTTTTACAATGCTTTCGAGTAAAACACTCTCAGTGTAATACATATAAAGTGCATTGATGTTAAGTATACAGTTTTGGAAGTATATATATATGTATATATGTGTGTGTGTATATATGTGTGTGTGTATATATATATATATATATATATATACACACACACACACCCATTTAGCCACCACCCTGATCACACAGATACCATTGTTTTATGTCAAGAAGAGCTTTAATTTACTCATTTAAAAAAATCCAAATACAATACACTATTGTGTAAGTGTAGTAAGAAAGACTAGAGATTTAATGTACAACGTGAGGACTATAACTACCGTCTTTTCTAAGGATTCGGCTCCCTCATGTGTTCTCATTCATGAAATAGTCTCTTTCAAGCAACCGGACTTATGAATATGAGTTGTTTTGCATAGATTGATAATGAATGACCCTCTCTCTTTGTTTCTGTCTCATCATCATCCATCCAGCCAAACTGCCTTTGCTAATAGACATTTATTTTCTTAATTTTTTAGAGAAAGGGTCTTGCTTCCTGCCCAGGCTGGACTCTGACTCCTAGGCTCAAGTGATCCTCCTGCCTCACCCTCCCGAGTAGCTGGCACTACAGGCATTCACCACTGTGCCCAGCCATTTATGTATTACTTAACCTGTTATCCTATCCTACTACTGTCACTGTGTCAATCCTCTGACTCCTGGACAGCCTTATTTATCTCCTGCCCACTGGGGACATAGAAATAGACCAATGGTCACCCTTGATCTCGTACCTGCCAGATTTCTCTCTTATGGGCCACTTAGACCACCTGTGTTTATTCATTTTATTATTATTATATTTTCAAAGTTTAAAACATTTACAAATCAACCATTTCAAAAAATATTGATAAAGAATAATAAGATTATGTATTCGTGAAGTAAATTTTGAAATAAGTTATTGCTTTACTAACTGTATTTAGCATCACCATCAACACAAGATATTCTAAGAATTTTATACAAAAGTCCCCACTATTAGGGCTCAAAATCCCATGAGATTTTAGATAGCAATGTCCTTAATCTATAATGAAGCATAATGCAGTTAATTTTATCATTGCTTCTCTATTTTCAATAACTGTTATTAAAACCTGCACACAAACACACAGACACTGTGGAACCTAAAATGGCATTATATACTAAGAACATTGAAATCTGGTGTGATTGTATTATATGAAAAAAAAAAGATGTTCTTTTATATTGTTAAGGTTAATATATTTAAAATTTCTTACACTTTTATC
>NW_016809459.1:395825-440447 GCF_001698545.2 Rhinopithecus bieti
TGTGTGTGTGTATATATATATATATATATATATATACACACACACACACCCATTTAGCCACCACCCTGATCACACAGATACCATTGTTTTTATGTCAAGAAGAGCTTTAATTTACTCATTTAAAAAAATCCAAATACAATACACTATTGTGTAAGTGTAGTAAGAAAGACTAGAGATTTAATGTACAACGTGAGGACTATAACTACCGTCTTTTCTAAGGATTCGGCTCCCTCATGTGTTCTCATTCATGAAATAGTCTCTTTCAAGCAACCGGACTTATGAATATGAGTTGTTTTTGCATAGATTGATAATGAATGACCCTCTCTCTTTGTTTCTGTCTCATCATCATCCATCCAGCCAAACTGCCTTTGCTAATAGACATTTATTTTCTTAATTTTTTAGAGAAAGGGTCTTGCTTCCTGCCCAGGCTGGACTCTGACTCCTAGGCTCAAGTGATCCTCCTGCCTCACCCTCCCGAGTAGCTGGCACTACAGGCATTCACCACTGTGCCCAGCCATTTATGTATTACTTAACCTGTTATCCTATCCTACTACTGTCACTGTGTCAATCCTCTGACTCCTGGACAGCCTTATTTATCTCCTGCCCACTGGGGACATAGAAATAGACCAATGGTCACCCTTGATCTCGTACCTG
Organism: Rhinopithecus bieti; assembly: GCF_001698545.2. Taxonomy (NCBI): domain Eukaryota; kingdom Metazoa; phylum Chordata; class Mammalia; order Primates; family Cercopithecidae; genus Rhinopithecus; species Rhinopithecus bieti. Next base: position 396,480 of record NW_016809459.1, read on the forward strand.
CCAGATTTCTCTCTTATGGGCCACTTAGACCACCTGTGTTTATTCATTTTATTATTATTATATTTTTCAAAGTTTAAAACATTTACAAATCAACCATTTCAAAAAATATTGATAAAGAATAATAAGATTATGTATTCGTGAAGTAAATTTTTGAAATAAGTTATTGCTTTACTAACTGTATTTAGCATCACCATCAACACAAGATATTCTAAGAATTTTTATACAAAAGTCCCCACTATTAGGGCTCAAAATCCCATGAGATTTTAGATAGCAATGTCCTTAATCTATAATGAAGCATAATGCAGTTAATTTTATCATTGCTTCTCTATTTTTCAATAACTGTTATTAAAACCTGCACACAAACACACAGACACTGTGGAACCTAAAAATGGCATTATATACTAAGAACATTGAAATCTGGTGTGATTGTATTATATGAAAAAAAAAAGATGTTCTTTTTATATTGTTAAGGTTAATATATTTAAAATTTCTTAAACTTTTATCTTTGTGAATAAATTATAGAAAAAATAATCTATTAATAATATAAATATTAGTAAGTTTTATAGTGACCTGAAAATTCAACATTTCTCAAATCTATTCCTCTCATAGCCTTTAAGTTACCTAGTGAGTATAAAGGTTTTCTTCATTTGCTGGAATAATGAGCTTAAGTTTAAAAAATGAGAGAAAGACATAAGACTGACTTATGGGTATAGTTACCATATTTTAAAACATGTTAACATTAAAGAATTTTCTGAGAAGTAACAGAAAAATTTCGATTTTCTTAATTTTTTTTCCTCATTGCATTATAAAGTTATCCTCAATTGAAAACTGCAAATTTGTATTTCCCAAGATTTTTTTTTTCTTACTGGGCAGTGGATACAGCTGCATCCATTTCTTATTTCCACCTAATGCTTCTTAAATTAATTTTTTTCTGATGAAAGTGAATTTAGATAAACACAGTAATTTACGAAGCTAAAAAACTGGCAAATATTTTAAATAGATTTAACTCCTAAAATAAATTCTTCCTCACTCATGCTGTCTGTTCAAATGCATACTCACATGCGTGGCACTCCCTAGAGAGGATGCACCTAATTGAATATGGTATTTTACAGCCCTAAGACATGTTTGTCAGAGCCAGGATGCTGCATATTTGCAGTCATTATAGAAGAGACTGTGTAACAAAAGTCTCATAGGATTAAAAACTAAACAGAATATTGAAGCTAAATTACATTTATGCTGTATGTATGTGATACTATATGATCAATTAGTACAATTTCATCAAACAACTGTGTGAGTTTTATTCTTTACAAAACATGAAAGAAATACGCATGTCGTCAAGTATAGACAGTCCTGGGTATACAACTAAACTGTTACATGGATGTGCTTATAAGTTCGTCGTATGGAAATTTGGGTTATATTTGCTTGTGGAGATGATTATTAGGTTTACTGTGTGGTCCGCAAAAGCACCTTTATTCCAAAATGAGGCTATATCAGCTCTTCAGCCCTTCTTTGATATTATGTTTGCTCAAAATCTTACACTGCTCAAGACACTGAACTTTTCTAGCCCTAAACCAATTTAATCCTGTCTTCCAAGATGTGATCATTTTGAGTTCTGTACTATCTATCTTGCTGATATACTGAAAGTCTCCAGTGAGCTGTGAAAGCGTCACTATGACTATGAGAAAACACACTGCTTCATGACTCTCTCGCACTCTAGCAGTTAGTGGCACAGGTAAGGAAAGGGTTGTGCTGGGTCAGACTCTATTGGCAGGGGATGTTCACACATCCCTGTGTAAGGAGTAAGCAATTCCTAAGCTGATACCTGCTCAAATAGACTGTGATGGATATTTCCCTATTAAACTAACCAGCTTTCTGAGTAAATACAGCATTTATGTATTTATTTATTTATTTATTTATTTAGGCATCATGTAAATAGGGCCAGAGACAACTAAATAATTAAATAGAACAAAGGAGCAATTTCTGCTGTGGTTCCAAACTTCTCTGTGTTTAAAGCATTCAAGTTCTTCCCTAATGATCACTCTTGCCCTGTGATAGATTTTGCTATGGTTTGAATGTTCGTGTCCTCTCAAAAATACATATGTTGAAATCCTCACCTCCAATGTGATGATATTAAAAGATGTATTCATTTGCGAGGCTATGAGGGCACTTCCCTTGTGAATGGGATTAAGTTTCTTATAAAGGAGATTTCTTACAGTGTTACCTAGGTTGTTCTTCACTCTTCTGCTAAATAAGCCTTAGCATACATCCCATTTGCCCTTCCAACTTCTGCCATGTAAGGACACAGCAAGTAGGTCGTTACAAAATGCTGGCATCTTGATCTTGGACTTACCAGCTTCCATAATACATTTCTGTTCTCTATGAATTAGAGTCTCAGATATTTTGTTTTAGCAGCACGAACAGACTAAGACACAATTCATCATTTTTAAAAAGGCCCCCCTTACCAAAATATCACCATTTTCTACCACAAGTGGAATTGTTTTCTTGCTAGCAACTTCTAAGGAATAAAACAAAACTAAAAAAAAAAATTAAAGGACTACCACTTCACACCTATTAGGATGGCAATTATCAAAGAAACAGAAAATAAGTGTCAATAGGAATGAAGCGAAATTGAAACCTCTGTGCACTGCTGAAGGAAATGTAAAATGTGGCAGGCATTATAGAAAACAGTACGGCAAATTCCTTAAAACAGTTAAGACAGAGATTCCACATGACTCAGAAATGCCACTTCTGAGTTTTAGCTAAAGTAACTGATAGTAGGTACTCAAAAAAATACTTGGACATTCACATTTACAACAGCATTATTCATAATACTCAAAAGGGGAAAGTAACCCACATGTCCATGGATAGGTGAACAAATAAACAAAATGCGGCATATACATACAATGGAGTATCATCCAGCCTTAAAAAGAAGGAAAGCCTGTCACATGCTATGACATGGTAGAACCGTCAAGACATTACGCGACGTGCCATAAGTCGGTCACAAACAGACAAATACTCGGATTCCACATAGGAGGTGTTTCAGAGAGTCAAATTTGTAGAGATGGAAAGTGGACTGGAGGTTTCCAGGCATTGAGGGAAGAAGAAAATGAGGAGTTATTGTTTAAAGGGTATGTGATTTCCATTTTGCAAGATGAGAACCGTTCTGGAGAAGAATGGTCATGATGGTTGCACCACAACCTGAATGAATGTAATGCCTTTGAACCGTATAGGTAAAGATGGTTAAAACTGAAATTTTATGTTATATATATTTTATCAGTATTCTAAAATATAAATAGACTAAAATATAAATTAGCTTATTTATATTTTAATAGTTTCTTGAAATATCTTAACAATATATTGTTAATTTAGGTCATTAGAAAACTTCTGATCATCAATACAGTGGTCTTTCTTTATCCACGGGGGATACATTCCAGGATTCCCAGTGGATGCATAAAACCATGGACAGTACTGAACCTTAAATATACTGTTTTTTCCTGTACATACATATCTATGACTTTAATTTATAAAGTAGGTACAACATGATATTGACAATAGTAATCAATAATAAAATAGAACAAGTATAATAATAAGAGTTAAGTGAATGTGGGCTCCCTTTCTCTTGCTCTCTCTTCCTCTCTCTCTCAAATTATCTTATTGTACTGTTCTGGGGTAACTGAAACCTTGGAAAGCAAAACTGTGGATAAGAGGGGGAATACTGTATTAAAATATAGTGTTTTCCTGTGATAATAAAACATTTAAATTGACTGGAATTTTATAAAATATTGGACCTTGTTGAATTACCTAGAAAAAAAATATTATATTCAAATACTGATACAAGTGTATACTGAAGCTTCAAAGGGCTTTGTGAAGCATGTTAAGTGTTTAGCTAACAACACAGAAGGTCATGTTCTGTGAACAAGCCTTCAGATTCTTACTGTGGAAAGACGAGATATCATACTTTGCTGGTTAATACACTTTTGACCTCAAGTGTCAGAAACCCAGCTCAACTGACTTTAAACGTGAAGAGGAATTGAAGAAGGGATACCATGTTAGCTCTTGACATCCAAAGCAGTGTTAAATGATTATGCTTCAAGAACAAAGGAATTGTAACACAGGTATCACGGAAAATAAGAACTCAAAAAGCATTAGGAGTCTATCAACACTTATCTGAGTTCTGACCTCATATTCTTTATCTCACTTGCAGAATTAGTTTCTTCATATGGTAGAAAACGTAGCGGCACAGTGGTTGGCTTATAATCTCTTTAGCACTTGAGGCTGATCAAATGTGACTAGGTATACCATTTTGTAATAAACTCATACTCCCTGTGTGGTACAAGAGTCAAGGGCACAATTTCTGGAGGAAAGAGGTAATGGATGTAGAGGGGCTGAGTTGAGCAGAAGTTCAGGGAAGGTAGAAACTGATCAGTTTCAATCTTGGCTAACAGATGGGCATGATTTAGTAGAAAAAATTCCACAGTCCTTCAGTACTACCATAAAGTATATGTATGATAATATCATTTGAATATGTACAAATAGCATACAAATCCATCATGTTTATGGTTCATAAAATATGAAATAACAATTGAAATTAAACATAAATCCTAGAAAACCCAGGTGGCTCAAGCCTGTAATCCCAGCACTTTGGGAGGCCGAGACGGGCGGATCACGAGGTCGCAGGAGGTGGAGGACCAGTGCCTGGTTACACGCAGTGAAACCTCGTCTCTACTAAAAATAGCAAAAAACGTAGGCCTGGGCGCGGTGCGGCGCTGTGGTCCCAGATACTCGGGAGGCTGAGACAGGGAGAATGCGGAACCCGGGAGCGGGCTTTGCAGTGAGCTGAGGATTCCGGGGGCCACTGCACTCTCAGCCGTGGGTCGACAGAGCCAGACTCCGTCTCAAAAAACAAAAAACGAAAAAAAAACAAAAAAAAAGAAAAAGACCACAAAAAAAACAGCCGGAATGAGGTGGCGGGTTGCTTAGTCCCAGGATACTCGGGGAGCCGCTGAGGCATGGAGAATGGCGGGACGGCGGGAGGCGAGCTTGCAGTGAGGCCGATCGCGGCCACGTGCATCGCCAGCCTGGCGTCAGAGCGCAGGGACCTCCGTCTCAAAAAAAAAAATGAAAAGAAAAAGAAAAAGAGAAAAATGAGAGATCGAAATTAAATTTGATTTAAATTGAACTTAATGAAAGCAATGATATTATTTTCTTTAATGAAAATGGTATTTGGAATTTAAACATGAGAATAAGAAAGAATAGCAAAGACTTGGAACCAACCCAAATGCCCATCAGTGATAGACTGGATTAAAAAAAATGACACATATACACCATGGAATACTAGGCAGCCATAAAAAAGGATGAGTTCACGTTCTTTTCAGGGACATGGATGAAGCTGGAAACCATCATTCTCAGCAAACTAACACAGGAACAGAAAACCAAACGTCGCATGTTCTCACTCAAAAGTTGCAGCTGAACAATGAGAACACATGGACACAGGGAGGGGAACATCACATACTGGGGCCTGTTGGGGGGTGAGAGGGCTAAGGGAGAGGTAGCATTAGGAGAAATACCTAATGTAGATGACGGGTTGATGGGTGCAGCAAACCACCATGGCACGTGAATACCTATGTAACAAACCTGCACAACCTGCACATCCCAGAACTTAAAGTATAACAAACAAACAAAAAAGAAGAAAGTCCAAATGAAAATAAATTAAAAAAAAGAAAAGAAAGAGATGAAGTAATGTTTTTTAGTTTCCATGGATACAATACCATATACACTATGCTCATAATTCTTTTATGACTATTATCTTTTACAAACACTGCAGAAGTCACTGCCATAGAATGCTGTGTTGTTATCTCACCTTCATGTGATTCACAATTTATATATCAAGTCCTCCTCTAGTACTTTCATAGTGTTTTGCAATAATTGAAGTGATGCTATGAGTCATCAGGGGGATCAAAAATTAAAACATGAAAATCATGTAGTACTACATATTTTTAAGGACGGATTTTCAGATTTCTTTGAAATATGAATAATTAGATAATAATTGACATAATTTTACTATTAAAGTATTATAACAAAAAATTGCATGTCCTTAGCTTGAGAAACATTAGAATTAGACTACTGATGGAATTTCAAAAGGACTGGGGAAGGACTGAAAAAAAGAGTCAAGTATATTTTGGAGGAGGAACAAATATTTTTTTCATTTAGCTACACTGCTTTATTTGAAGGGTAAACTCAGCTTTAAAACTACTACTTTATAGTGTTAACATTGTTTTGTCTACTGATTTTTAACAAATTTCTATATTCTTATTCATAATAAACAGTAATCGGTTTGGGATTGATTAAAAGAAATGTGCTATAAGTTAAAGATATATGTTTTAAATTATTGAGCAACAGCTAAGAAGGAAATAAACAAGTATAACTAACAAGCCAATAGTAGATACAAAGCAAAATCATTAGAAATACTCAACTAACCAAAAAGAATAAGGGGCAAAAGTGATAAACTACAGAGAGATAAAATATAAAACAGCAAAATGGCAGATTTAAGTAAATAATATCGATAATTGCATGAAGTGTAAATATCTCAATCAAAAGGCAGACATGATCAGATTAGATGAAAAAACAAGAGCCAATTATATTATAAGATCTCTGTAAGAAACACACAATAGCATTTGTGATACTGGCCAACTGTTTTAGATACAAAAGTCCCAGAGAGGGAATTCACTGACTTTGCTTGGCCAAGGCAACTATCTTTAGACTGATCGAATGTTACCAGAGTGAAACACACAATAAATACAGTCACATAATTGTCTAAAAGTAAAAGGTTTGGAGAAAGACATGTCATGAAAACACTAAATTGATGAAATTCTGAATGACCATACAGGTATTAACATCAAATAAAGCCAACTCAGAACATTACCAAAGATAACAACAAACGTAAATAAAAACAGTAAGTCAATTCATCAAAAGACAGAAAATCTTAAGTGTGTATACATCTAACAACAGAGATTTCAAATGCATAAAGAAAAAAGATAAAATAAGAGAAACAGAAAAAACTACAATAACATAGACTTTTGTCTTAATAACTCACAGAAAAAAAGAGAAAATATCATTAGGAATATAGACAACCTAAACTGCACTACCAACCAATTTGACCTAATAGATATGTATAGAACACTCTAGCAAACAGCAGCATAACATATATTATTTTCAACTATACATGACACATTCTGCAAGACAGTGCTCATTCTGGGCCAGAAAATAAACCTCAAACTTAAAAGAATGAAATGGAGTTTAAACAGAAAACACTATGAAAGATGCATGGGAAATTCCCAAATGTTTGGAAATTAAATACCGCATTTATAAATCACCCACATGTATCCAAGGGAAAGTCAAAAGAAAACTAAAGTATGTTGAACTAAATGGAAATAAAAACATAACATACAAATTCATGGAATGCAGATAGGTAGCACTTACAGTAAAATTTAAAGCATCATAAGTTTGTATTTGAAATAAGATAATAAGTGTGCCTAGTGATGCCTCATGATATATGGTCAATGTATAAAAAGTAATTGTATTTACATAGTCTAGTAATACAATTGGAAATTAAATTAGTAAAAACTGTAACTTTTCTTAGAACAATATAAATCATAAAATAAAGATATATTTAACAAAATAAATGCAAAATTTCTGTGCTGAAAACTTAAAATACTGATGAGAAAATGAAAGGATGCCTACATAGTTACCAGTTCCATTGATCCCAAGACTCAATATCATTATAACATCAATTTTTCTCAAATTGATCTATGATTTCAACACAATCCTAATTTGGAAAATTCACATTGCAAACCAAAAGTGGAATTTTGAGCACTCTGTCCTCCCTCTGCAACAAGGCAACCAACTAAATGGACCCTCGTCTCAGTCAAGGGCATTCCAAAAATAACCTGAAACAAGAGTATAGGCCATAATGAGAATAAGTGGTCAAACATCTCTCATTATATCCTCCTCCCTTTGCAATTTAGGCACAATTGACCAGTACAACATTAAAACAGAGACTTAAGATGATCTTTTCTCTCTGAAGCCTGCTACCTGAAGGCTTCCTCTGCATAATAAAACCTTTGCTCTCCATAATTCCTTATCTTAACTTAAATACTAACTTCTATTGTTTCCAGGTCTTTAGATAAACTCAACTAATTACCAATCAGAAAATCTTCAAATGTACCTACGACCTGGAAGCCTCCACTTTGAGTTGTCCCACATTTCCAGACTGAACCAATGTACAACTTACATGTATTGATTGACGTCTTACGTCTCCCTAAAACATATAAAACCAATCTATAGCCCAACCACCTTGGGCACATGTTCTGAGGACCTCCTGAGGCTTTGTGATAGGCACGTACTTAACCTTGGCAACATAAACTTCTAAATTGGTTGAGATCTATTCCAAATAATTTTGGTTTACAGCACTCAAACCTAAGCTGAAAATACAGATTAACCAAAATAGTTCTGAAAAAGAACAAAATATGAGGAGTCTCACTACCTAATTTCAAGGTTCAAACATGAAGACAGGCTGTATTGGCCTAAAGACAAATACGTAGATCAAACAAATAGATTAGAAAGTCCAGAAGTAGACCCAGACAAATACAGACTTATATATATATATAATCAATAGGCAAAGGTGCTAAGGTAATTCAACAAGGAATGGGCAATATTTGCACAAAAATGAATCTCTATGAATCTCTATTACATTTTACCATATAAAATAGTGCGAGTTTTCTTTTATCAAGATGGCGGCTAGAGATATCACATGCCAGTTCTCCTCAGAAAGAAGAACTAAAGTTATAGGCCCAAGGGAAAAACTGAAGTACAGCAAGAGCCTAGCAGAGACTGACCACTGAGAAACTTGTAGTTCCAAGGAAAGAATATGTGGAGGTGTTTCTTTGCTCCCCCAAACCTATGGTGGCCTGTGACAGCCAAATTGTTGGAGAACTAGTCTACCCTCATGAGCCCAGGCACTACTTTTGGCAGTGATTTGGGAACTTCTGGAGAGCAGAGCATCAGGTGGTCAGCTTGTGCAGGTTCACTCACTCTTTCTTCAAATTTGAGCTGAGGCAGTAGGCATAATACTGGCATCATACTGGTTGTGCACCTGTTGTGGGCCACTAACATGCCCAGAGAATCTCATTCCTTGTATCTCCACATCACTAGGTCCTCCATCAATATTTCCTAGAGTGTACTGTGGAAAATTCACATTGTAAACAAGAAATAGAATATACAGAAAAAATTGAACAGAAAATAGAAATATGACTGGGACAACCATAGGAGATGGTTGTTCTGGGGAGCTGTAGGATCTCAAGAGATTTAGCCCTCAGTATGGGCCACCCCTAGGGTAAGGACTATTGCAGCCATCAAAGTGCACTTTGGGACATAGGAAACCAGATCACAAACTCTACCTGGCCAGAGAATCCCCCTTTTGTGACCACAATGTGACTGTCTGCTTCCATTCAAAATGTGGGCCTGGTGCAGATCAATCAGAAAGGGGAGTGTTGCTCCATTCCAGTGGGCAGGAGCCATGAGTGGCTAGAAATGGATGTGAAGAGAGGACCTTGTCTCACTCCCTTGTCCACTGCTGTGGATATGGCATGTCTTTTTGCACTAGGAGTTGGCACATGCTTACTTGAAGGCAGCCATTCCAGTGCTATTTAGGGCAGCTGCACCCCCACTGAAATTGTGACTGCCTGTCCAGATTTGCACAAAGGGTTGTGTTCATGTCCCACTTCATATGTGGAGCAGCAGTATTTCTGCAGTGGAGTGCAGACTAGCCACAGAGCTGTCTGTTGGGCTGAGGGAAGAGGATCCACCCCAAGGCCATTTTGGTGGTAGCTGCAGTTCAAGCATTTTCCATGGACTTCAGTTACATTGTGGCCTTGAGATAAAGCACAATGTCTTTTTGAAATGAAGCCCATGAGCCCTGGGATAAGGGTATGATAGGGAAATGAATCACATTTCTACCTGCCTAGGACAAGGAATTAGTATATCACTCTCCCTATACCACCTTATGGAGACATCACCACATACGACCATGAACTTCCTCAACCATCCCAGTCATAGTGGGTGCTTCTGGTCATCTTCAGAGTATTTGAGAGTGAGCCAACTCTTACTTGTAACTGACACCAACTGGACTGGAGACTAAATTTCACAACCAAATAAAAATACTTCTTGACAGAAGGGCTTAGTGCTAGGAAAGAAGATAATCTTTCTGAGACCTCCACATTTCAGGACATGAAAAATATAGCGAGTCGGTTCATATGCCCAATATATTATTGCAAATGTCAGAATTTCAAAAAACCATCACACAGAAATTATCTTTAAAAAAGGAATAAATATGAAGCCTTGGCCCTGTGAAAGCAACCAGAATTGAAGGCAAAAAATTATATACAACTTATATTACAGTCCCAGCCCCATAAAGAAAAGTATGAAGACAAAGTTTCATCCAAGTAAAAGCAAATTCAAACGTAAGTAACAGCCCCTCCAGATGAGAAGGAATCAGCATAAGAACTCTTACAGTACGGAAGCACAGTGATTTGACAATCCCAAAGAATCACACTCTCTCTAGCAATGGAATCTAACCAACAGGGAATTCTGAAATGACAGATAATTCAAAACATGAAATGTAAGAAAGCTCAATGAGATCCAAGAGAAAGTTGAAAACCAACACAAAGAAATCAGATAATTCAAATTATACATGAAAAATTGTCCAAAGAGATAGATTTAAAAAAAAAAACAGACTTTCTGGAAATAAAAAATACATTAAAAGATTTACAAAATGTAGTTGAAAGCTTAAAAATAGATTAGACCAAACAGAAGAAAGAATTTAAGAGCCTGAAGACCAGGTCCTTTGAATTAATCCAGTCACACAAAAATAAAATAACAAAGAATTTTTAAAAAGTGAACAAAGCCTTCAGGAAATGGAGGATTATGTAAAAAAACAAAACCTATGAGATATATGCATTTCAGAAAGAGAAGAAGAAAAGGTAAAAAGTCAGGAAAACATATTTGATGACATAATTTTTTAAAAATTTTCCTGGTCTAGATATTTAAACATCCAGATACAAGAAGCTAAAATAACAACTGGGAGAAACTCTAAAAAACAAATCTTACTGTCAGGCCTCTGAGCCCAAGCCTGCACATATACATTCAGATGACCTGAAGCAACTGAAGAACCACAAAAGAAGTGAAAATAGCTAGTTCCTGCCTTAACTGATGACATTCCACCATTGTGATTTGTTCCTGCTCAACCCTAACTGAACAATTGACCTTGTGACACTCCTTCTCCTGGACGATAACTCTCAGGAGCTCCCCACTGAGCACCTTGTGACCCCTGCCCCTGCCCACAAGAGAAACCTCCCCCCTTTGACTGTAATTTTCCACTACCCACCCAAATCCTATAAAACTTCCCCATCCCTATCTCCCTTTGCTGACTCCTTTTTCGGACTCAGTCTGCCTGCACCCAGGTGATTAAAAAGCTTTATCGCTCACACATCACAGGGACGCCTGCCCTGATCATTCACCCACATTCCATTGGTGTCTGATCACTGCCATGGTGTTTAATGCCTGCCATGGCCATTCACCCACATTCCCTTCATAGCAAGTCAATTGTGGGGACACCTGCTTTGGCTGCTCACCTACATTACAGCCCAGGGCGGCTCACCACCCCCTTCTCTGTGTCTGTACCTTTCTCTTTAAACTTACCTCCTTCACTATGGGCAACCTTCTACCCTCCATTCTCCCTTCTTCTCCCTTAGCCTGTGTTCTCAATAACTTAAAACCTCTTCAACTCACACCAGACCTAAAATGTAAATGCCTTATTTTCTTCTGCAACACTGCTTGGCCCCAGTACAAACCTGATAATGGTTCTAAATGGCCAGAAAACGGCTCTTTCAATTTCTCCACCTTACAAGATCTAGATAGTTTTTGTTGTAAAATGGGCAAAGAGTCTGAGGTGCCTGATGTCCAGGCATTCTTTCACACACTGGTCCCTCCCTAGTCTCTGCTCCCAATGTGAGTAGTCCCAAATCTTTCTCTTTTCTCTCCTGTCTGCTCCTTCAGTCTCCACCCCAAGCTCTGAGTCCTTTGAGTCCTCCTTTTGTATGGACCTACCTGACCTCTCCCCTCCTCCCCAGGCTGCACCTTGCCCGGCGGAGCCAGGTCCCAATTCTTCCACAGTCTCTGCTTTCCCACCCTATAAACCTTCTATTACCTCCCTCCTCACACCCAGTCTGGCTTAGAGTTTCATTCCTCAACTAGCTCTCCCCAGCCTGCCCAACAATTTCCTCTTAGAGAGGTGGCTGGAGCTGAAAGCATAGTCAGAGTACATGTGCCTTTTTCTCTATCAGACCTCTCCCAGATCAGTTAGTGCTTAGGCTCTTTTTCATCAAATATACAAAAGCAGCTCAGTCCATGGCCTGTTTGGCAACAACCCTTAGATGCTTTACCGCCCTAGACCCAGAGGGGACAGAATGTCATCTTATTCTGAATATGCATTTTATTACCCAATCTACTCCTGACGTTAGAAAAGCTCTCCAAAATTGGATTCCAGCCCTCAAACTCCACAACAGGACTTAACTAACCTCATCTTCAAGGTGTACAATAATAGAGAAGAGGCAGCCAAGTGGCAACGTATTTCTGAGTTGCAGCTACTTGCCTCCACTGTGAGAGAAACCCCAGCCACATCTCCAGCACACAAGAACTTCAAAACACCTAAGATGCAGTGGTCAGGCATTCCTCCAGGACCTCCTCCCTCAAGATCTTGCTTCAAGTGCCGGAAATCTGGCCATTGGGCCAAGGAATGTCTGCAGCCTGGGATTCCTCCTAAGCCTTGTCCCATCTGTGCAGGACCTCACTGGAAATCGGACTCTCCAACTCACTTGACAACCACTCCCAGAGCCCCTGGAACTCTGGCCCAAGGCTCTTGGACTGACTCCTTCCCAGATCTTCTCGGCTTAGAGGCTGAAGACTGACGCTGCCCAATCACCTCGGAAGCCTCCTGGACCATCACAGACACTTCGAGTAACTCTTACAGTGGAGGGTAAGTTCGTCCCCTTCTTAATCAGTATGGAGGCTACCCACTCCACATTACCTTCTTTTCAAGGGCCTCTTTCCCTTGCCTCCATAACTGTCGTGGGTATTGACAGCCAGGCTTCTAAACCTCTTAAAACTCCCCAAATCTGGTGCCAACTTTGACAACATTCTTTTATACACTCTTTTTTAGTTATCCCCACCTGCCCAGCTTCCTTATTAGGTCATTTTCACTAAATTATTTGCTTCCCAGACTATTCTTGGGCTACAGTCACACCTCATTGCCACCCTTTTCCCGAGTTCAAAGCCTCCTTTTCATCCTCCCCTTGTGTCTCCCTGTCTTAATCCACAAGTATGGGATACCTCTACTCCCTCCTTGGCGACCGAACACTCACCCCTTATCATCCCACTTAAACCTAACCACCCTTATACCGCTCAACAACAATATCCCATCCCACAGCAGGCTTTAAAAGGGTTAAAGCCTGTTATCACCGGCCTGTTACAACATGGCCTCTTAAAGCCTACAAATTCTCCTTACAACTCCCCTACTCATCCAGACACTGGACAAGTCTTACAGGCTGGTCTAAGATCTTCACCTTATCAGCCAAATTGTCTTGCCTATCCACCCTGTGGTGCCAAACCCATATACTCTCCTATCCTCAATACCTCCCTTCTCAACCCATTATTCTGTTCTGGATCTCAAACATGTTTTCTTTACTATTCCTTTGCACCCTTCATCCCAGCCTCTCTTCCCTTTCACTTGAACTGACCCTGACACCCATCGGTCTCAGCAACTTACCTGGGCTATACTGCTGCAAGGCTTCAGGGACAGTCCTCATGACATCAGTCAAGACCTTTCTCATGATTTACTTTCTTTCCTTGTGACTCCTGCCCCTGCCCACATGAGAAAAATCCCCTTTAACTGTAATTTTCTACTATCTACCCAAATCCTATAAAACTGCCCCAGCCCATCTCCCTTTGCTGACTCCTTTTTTGGACTCAGTCTGCCTGCAGTCCGGTGATTAAAAAGCTTTATTGCTCACACAAAGCCTGTTTGGTGGTCTCTTCACATGGACATGCGTGACACTTGTCAAGGCTCATAGCCACCGGACTATCAATAATCAACATGAGGGGAAAAAATCTCAAAAGCATTTAGAGAGAAGCATCAAATCACCTATAAAGGAAACCCTCTCAGACTAACAGTGGACTTCTGAGGAGAAACCTTCTAAGCCAGGAAGGACTGAGGTCTTATTTTCAGTCTTTTTCTAAAGTAAATAACTGAAAGCCAAAAATTTTGTGTCCTGCTACACTACACTTCATAAGTGAAGAAGAAATAAATTATTTCTCAGAGGAGCAAATGCTAAGGGAATTCATCACCACTAGACCAGTGCTATAAGATATGCTCAAAGGCATTTAAATATTAAAATAAAAGGACAATATTTGTATTATAAAAGCATATGTAAATGAAAAGCTCATAGATTTCATAAAGCAATTGCGCAATTGAGACTACAAGGCAACTACGTAACAACATAATGACAGAAATAAAACCTGGGGGGTGGGGCCAAGACGCCTGACTAGAAACAGCGGCATTCCGAGGCTCTCATCAAAAAAAAAAAAAGCATGTGAAATTTTCACCAGCAACCAAGGTATTCATATTCTCTCATCAGAACTAACTAGGAGGCTGGCATGATCCACAGCAAGAAGGAAGAACAGTGTGGTTTGGCAGCCCACCTGAGAGCCACAAAGGGCAGAGGAGTTGCCTCTCCACACCCAAGGGAGGTGGTGAGAGAGCATGCTACCCAGCCAGGGAAACTGCTTTTTCCACGGAACTGTGCAAATCATGGATTGGAAAATCCCACTCATGAACCCACTCCACCAGAGCCTAGTGTCCCAACCCTGGAATGCACAAATTCTCAACAGCCTCTCAGCTGGAATCTGCTTAAGCCTACTGAACTCCTGCGGGGAGGGGCGACCAGCATCCCAACTGCAGCTGCCTACCATCTAAGCTTTTGGAACTCCTTCGGGAGGGGTAGCAGCCAGTACTGGGACTCACAACTGCCTAACACACTAAGCTCCCTGGGCAGGGGAAGTACAGCATCCATCTCTATAGCTCCAGCCTATGCTTTTCCCCTGCTGGAGCCTGGCAGCCTGGACAGCTTGGTTCCAAGACTTGTCCTCCACAGCCCAACATACTGGCTGTGGCAGTCTGTGACAAGAGTGCCTCTTGAGGCCTGACCCTGACCCATGCTTCCTCATTGGGTAGGGCTTCCCTGCAGCAACTCCAATAACTCCAGACAGAGGCTCAGGGACAGAACCCGATCTCCCTGGGCCTAAGCCCCCTAGTGGGAGAGGTGACCGCAGACACAGCTTTTCCTCCTGGTAGTCCTGAGGAATCTGATCAGCCTAGATGAATGGGTTTCCTCCCAGTGAGGCACACCCCCTCCACCAAGGGACAAAATGTTTCATTAAACAGGTCCTGCTCCCTGTGCCACCCAACTGAATGAGACCCTCCAACAGGGGTAGTCAGACATTCTATATAGAAGCAATCCTACTAGAATCAGGTTGGTGCTCCTTAAGGTCAGAGGTCCCAGAAGAAGGAGCAGGCGCCCATCTTTGCTGTTCTCCAGCCTCCTTGAACGACATCTCCAGGTGCGGGAACAAATCAGATGACTGGGGTGTGACATGAACCCCCAGGAATCTGCAGCAGCCCTGCAGAAGAGGGGCCTGACCATTGAAAGAAAAATGAACAAGCAGAAAGCAATAACAATGGCATCAATGACAACAACAAAAAAGCCCTCACAATAACCCCATCCAAGGGTCAGCACCCTCAAAGACCAAAACTAGACAAACTCACAAGGATGAGAAAGAATCAATGAAAAATTGCAAAAAACCCAAAAGGCCAGAATGCTTCTCCTCCAAACGATCACAGTGTCTCTCCATCAAGGGCACAGAACTGGATGGAGCATCAGATGATTGATTTGATAGAAGTAGGCTTCAGAAGATGGGCAATACAAAACTATGCTGAGCTAAAGGAGCAAGTTCTAACCCAACGCAAAGATGCTAAGAACATTGATAAAAGGTTAGAGGAATTGCTAACTAGAATAAGTTTAAAGAGGAACATAAACAACCTGGTGGAGCTGAAAAACACAGCATGAGAACATCATGAAGCACACATAAGAATCAATAGCTGAATCGACCAAGTGGAAGAAAGAATATCAGAGTTGGAAGACTGCCTTGCTAAAACGAGGCATGCATACAAGACTAAACAAGAATGAAAAGAAATGAACAAAGATTCCAGAAATATGGGACTTCATAAAAAGACCAAACCTACAATTGATTGGATTAGCAGAAGAAGATGGGGAGAATGGAAACAAGCTTTTAAACATACTTAAGGATATTATCCAGGAGAACTTCCCTAACCTAGCAAGATAGGACAACATGCAAATTCAGGAAATATAGAGAATACCACTAAGACACTCCATGAGAAGATCAACCCCAAGACATATAATCATCGAATTTTCCAAAGTCAAAATGAAGGAGAAAATGCGAAGGGCAGTCAGAGAGAAAGGCCAGGTCACCTACAAAGGGAAGCCCATTTGGCTACCAGCAGACCTCTCAGTGTAAACTCTACAAGCCAGAATAAATTGGGGGCCAACATTCAATTCTTAAAGAAAATAATTTTCAACCCAGAGTTTCATATCCAGGCAAACTAAGCTTGATAAGTGAAGGAGAAATAAAATAGTTTCCAGACAACAAATGCTGAGGGATTTCATTACCACCAGGCCTCCCATGCAAGAGCTCCTAGAAGAAGCATTAAATATAGAAAGGAAAAACTGGTACCAGCCACTTGAAAAAAACAGCTAAATATAAAGACCAAAGACACTATGAAAAACGGCATCAACTAAGGCGCAAAATAACCAAATAGCAGAATGATGATAGGATCAAATACACATATAGCAATACTAAACTTAAATGTAAATGGGCCAAACGCCACAATTAAAAGACAAGGCTGGCAAATTGGATAAAGATTTAAGATCACTGGTATGCTGTATTCAGGAGACACACAACTCACGTGAAAAGACACACATAGGCTCAAAATAAAGGGATGAAGAAAAATTTACTAAGCAAATGGAAAGGAAAAAAAGCAGGGGTTACAAGCCCAGTCTCTTACAAAATAGACTTTAAACCAACAAAGATCAAAAAAGACAAAGAAGGGCATTATATAATGGAAAAGGGAACAACGCAACAAAAAGAGATAACTATTCTAAGTATATATGCACACAATACAGGAGCACCCAGATCCATAAAACAAGTTCTTAGAGACCTACAAAGTGACTTAGTCTCCCACACAATAATAGTGGGAGACTTTAACACCTCACTTGTCTGTAGTAGACAAATTAATGAGACAGAAAATTAACATGGATATTGAAGACTTGAACTCAGCTCTAGATCAAGTGGACCTGGGTAGACATCTACAGAACTCTGCAACACAAATCAACAGAATACACATTATTCTCAATGCCACATGGCACTTATTCTAAAATTGACCACATAATTGGAAGTAAAACACTCCTCAGGAAATGCAAAAGAACTGAAATTATAATAAACAGTCTCCCAGACCTCAGTGCAATGAAATTAGAACTCAGGAGTAAGAAACTCACTCAAAACCACACAATGACATGGAAAATGAACAACCTGCTTCTGAATGAATCCTGGGTAAATAGTAAAATTAGAGCAGAAATCAAGAAGTTCTTTGAAACCAATGAGAAAAAAGGAACAATGTACTAGAATCTCTGGTACACAGCTAATGCAGTGTTAAGAGACAAATTTATAGCACTAAATGCCCACATCGGAAAGCTAGAAAGATCGCAAATCAACACCCAAACATCACAGTTAAAAGAGCTACAGAGGCAATAACAAACTAATCCAAAAGCTAGAAGAAGACAAGAAATAATGAAGATCAGAGAAGATTTGAAGGAGATAGAGACACGAAAAACCCTCCAAAATATCAACTAATCCAGTAGCTGTTTTTTTTTTTTTGGGCGGGGAGCAAATAGACCACTAGCTAGACTAGTAAAGAAGAAAAGAGAGAAGAATCAAATACACACAATTTAAAAAGATAAGGAAATATCAGCACTGATCCCACAATAATACAAGCTACTATCAGAGAATACTATAAACACCTCTACGCAAATAAACTACTGAATCTAGAAGAAATGGATACAATCCTGGACATATACACCGTCCTAAGACTAAACCAGGAAGAAGCTGAATCCCTGAATAGACCAATAACAACTCCTGAAGTTGAGGTAGTAATTAAAAGACTACCAACCAAAAAAATCCCAGGACCAGAGGGATTCACAGCTAAATTCTACCAGAGGTACAAGGAGGAGCTGGTACCATTCCTTCTGAAACTATTTTAAACAATTGAAAAGGGGGAATCCTCTCTAACTCATTCTATGAAGCCAGTATCATCCTGATATCAAAACTGGGAAGAGACACAACAGTAAAAAGAAAACTTCAGGTCAATATCCTGATAAACATCTATACAAAAATCTTCAATAAAATGCTGGCAAACCGAATCCAGTAGCACATCAAAAACTTATCCTGCACGATCAAGTCAGCTTCATTCCTGGGATGCCAGCCTGATTCAACATATCTCAATCAATAAATGTAATCCATCATATACACAGAACCAAAGACAAAACCACATGATTATCTCAATAGATGTAGAAAAAGCCTTTGATAAAATTCAACATCCTTTCATGTTAAAAACTCTCAGCTGAGCGCAGTGGCTCACGCCTGTAATCCCAGCACTTTGAGAGGCTGAGGTGGGCGGATCATGAGGTCAAAAGATCAAGACCATCCTGGTGAACATGGTGAAACTCCATCTCTCCTAAAAACACAAAAGTTAGCTGGGCATGGTGGTACATGCCCAGATACTCGGGAGGCTGCGGCAGGAGTATCGTTTGAACCCGGGAGGTGGAGGTTACAGTGAACTAAGATTGTGCCATTGCACTCCAGCCTGGTAACAGAGCAAGACACCATCAAAAAAAAAAAAAAAAAAAAAAAAAGCAAAGAAAAAGAAAAAAAAAAGAAAAGAAAAAACAACTCTCAATAAATTAGGTATTGATGGAACATATTTCAAAATACAAAGAGCTATTTATGACAAATGCACAGCCAATATCATATTCAATGAGCAAAAGCTGGAAGCACTCCCTTTGAAAATCATTGTAAGACAAGGATGCCCTCTCATCACTCCCATTCAACAAAGTTAAGTATTGGAAATTCTGGCCAGGGCAATTAGGCAAGAGAAAGCAATAAAGGATATTCAAACAGGAAGAACGGAAGTCAAATTGTCTCTGTTTGCAGATGACATGATTTCATATTTAGAAAACCCCATCGTCTCAGCCCCAAACCTCCTCAAACTAATAAGCAACTTCAGCAAAGTCTCAGGATACAAAACAAATGTAAAAAGTCACAAGCATTCCTTTACACTAACAATAGACAAGCAGAGAGCCAAATCATGAATGAACTCCGATTCACAACTGCTACAAAGACAATAGAATACCTAAGAATACAGCTAACAAGGGATGTGAAGGACCTCTTCAAGGAGAACTACAAACCACTGCTCAAGGAAATAAGGGATGAACCAAATAGAAAAACATTCTATCCTCGTGGATAGGAATAAACAATATTGTCAAAATGGCCATACTGCCCAAAGTCACTTATAGATACAATGCTATTCCCATCAAACTACCATTGACATTCTCCACAGAATTAGAAAAAAACTATTTCAAATTTCATATGTGATCAAAGAAGACCCTGTATTGCCAAGACAATCCTAAGCAAAAAGAACAAAGCTGGAGGCATCACACTACTTGGCTTCAAACGATACTACAAGGCTATAGTAACCAAACAGCATGGTACTAGTACCAAAACAGACATATAGGCCAGTGGAACAGAACAGAGACCTCAGAATTAACACCATATGTCTACAACCATCTGATTTTCAACAAAGCTGACAAAATCAAGTAAGGGGGAAAGGATCTCCGATTCAGTAAATGGTGCTGGGAAAACTGGCTAGCCATATGCAGGAAACTGAAATTAGACCCCTGCCTTACACCTTACACAAAAATTAACTGAATATGGATTACAGACTTAAACATAAAATCCAAAGCCATAAAAATTGTAGAAGAAAACCTAGGCAATACCATTCAGGACATAGGCATATGCAAAGACTTCATGACAAAAATGCCAAAAGCAATTACAATAAAAGCCAAAACTAACAAGTGGGATCTAATTAAATTAAAAAGCTTCTGCACAGCAAAAGTAACTATCATCAGAGTGAACAGGCAACCTACAGAATAGGAGAAAATTTTTGCAATCTACCCATCTGACAAAGGTCTAATATCCAGCATTTACAAGGAACTTAAACAGATTTACCAGAAAAAAGCAACCCCATCAAAAACTGGGCTAAGGATACGAACAGACACTTCTCAAAAGAAGACATTTACGTGGCCCACAAACATATGAAAAAAAAAGCTCAACATCATTGATCATCAGAGAAATGCAAATCAAAACCACAAGGAGATACCTTCTCACACCATGATTATCAAAATATCAGGAAATAATACATGCTAGTGAGGCTGTGAGAAATAGGAATGCTTTTACACTGTTGGTGGGAATGTATGTTAGTGCAATCATTGTGGAAGACAGTGTGGTGATTCCTCAAGGATCTAGAACCAGAAATACCATTTGACACAGCAATCCCATTACTGAGTAGGTACCCAAAGGAATATAAGTCACTCTATTATAAAGACACATGTACACACATGTTTATTGCAGCACTATTTACAATAGCAAAGACTTGGAACCAACCCAAATGGCCATCAATGATAGATTGGATAAAGAAAATGTGGTACATATATACCATGGAATACTATGCTGCCATAAAAAGGAATGAGATAATGTTCTTTGCAGGGACATGGATGAAGCTGGAAGCCATAATCCTCAGCAGACTAGCACAGCAACAGAAAACCAAACACTGCATGTTCTCACTCATAAGTGGGAGTTGAACAATGAGAACACATGGACACAGGGAGGAGAACATCGCACACCAAGGCCTGTTGTGGGGTGGGGGTGAGGGGAGGGAACTCAGAGAACGGGTCAATAGGTGCAGCAAACCACCATGGCACAAGTATACCTATGTAACAAACCTGCACATTCTGCACATGTATCCATTTTTTAGAAGAAATCATAAAAAATAAAATAAAACCTTACATATCAAGATTAACCTTGAACAGCAGTGGCCTAAATGCTCCACTTAAAAGATATAAAGTGGCCAATTGGATTAAAAAACAAGATCCAATCATTTTCTGTCTACAAGAAACCAACCTAATCATTAAAGGCACCTACAGACTAAAAGCAACTGGTTTGGAAAGAGATATACTATGGTAACGTAAAATAAAAGTTACCAGGAGTAGCTATATTTACATCAGTTCAAACGGACTTTAAACCTAAAACTAACTAAAAGTAAAAAAAAGACAAAGGAAGTAATTTTATAATGACAAAATTTTCAGTTCAACAAAAATACAAAACTATTCTAATTATGTATGCACCCAACACCAGAGCACACAGATTCATAAGGCAAATACTACTAGAACTAAGAAAAAAGATATATGGCAATATAATAAAGGTATGGAACTTCAACACTCCACTGACAGCATTGGACAGATCATTGAGGCTGAAAATCAACAAAGAAATCTTGGGTTTTAACTGTACTCTAGACCAACTGGTCCTACTAGACATTTACACAACATTTCATTCAACAACTGCAGAATATATATATTTCTCTTCTGCACATGGAGCATTTCCTTAAAATTGTCTATATGCTTTGCCATAAAGTAAGTCTCAATAAATTCAAAAAGCTGAAATCATATCAAGTGTCTTCTCAGAACATAGAATAATAAAACTAGAAATGAATACCAAGAGGAACCCTCTAAACTATACAAATACATGGAACCTAAATAACTTGCTCTTAAATGATTTTTGGGTAAATAACAAAATTAAGGCAAAACATTTTAAAATTAATGAAAATACAGATAACGACATACCGAAATCTTGGGGATACAGAAAAAGTGGTACTAAGAGGAGGGTTTATAGCATTAAATGCCTACATCAAAATATAGAAATATCTCAAATTAACAAACCAATGTCACAACCCAAGGTACTAGATAAACAAGAACTAAACAAACCCAAAGCTAACAAAAGAAAAAAAAGTAACAAAGATCAGAGCAGAATTAAATGAGACAGTGTCCAAAAAGATCATACAAAGAATAGAGCACACAAAGTTGTTTATTTGAAAGGATAAACAAAATTGACAGACCACTAGCTAAATCAAGCAAGAAAAAAGATGTGAAGATTCAAATAAGCACAATTAGAAATGATAAAGTTGATATTATGACTGATACCAGATAAACATAAAATATTATTGGAGGCTACTATGAGCATTTCTACTGGACATAAATAAATTTTTTGGCTGGGTGCAGTGGCTCACTCCTGTAATCCCAGCACTTTGGGAGGCCAAGGCAGGCGGATCACGAGGTCAGGAGATCAAGACCATCCTGGATAACAGGGTGAAACTCCATCTCTACTAAAAAAAATAAAAAAAAAAAAAAAAACTAGCCGGGTGTGGTGGCGGCGCCTGTGGTCCCAGCTCCTCAGGAGGCTGAGGCAGGAGAATGGCGGGAACCCGGGAGGCGGAGCTTGCAGTGAGCCAAGATGGCGCCGCTCACTCCAGCCTGGGCGACAGAGCGAGACTCTGTCACAAATAAATAAATAAATAAATAAATAAATAAATAAATAAAGTGCCACAAGAAAGAAAAATAACCTATCAACCCAAAACTGTAAGTTCAAAAAAATTACCATGACAAAAGGAGAATAAAGACATTTTCAAACAAATGAAAGATGAAAGAATTTGTTGTCATCAGACCTACACTATAAGAAATGCTAAAGAAATTTTCTAGGCTAAAAGAAAAAATAAAAATAAAATTGTAATTTCCCAAAATTCATCTTGAACCCCCAATGCCCCATACCTCAGAATGTGACTACATTTGGAGACAGGGCCTTTAAAGAGGTGATTAAGTTAAAACAAGGCCATTAGGGCAGGTCCCTAACATAGTCTGACTGGAGTCCTTATATAAATAAATAAATAAATAAATATAAAATAAATTTTTGTTTTAACTATGCAACCTCTGAAGCTTGAACCAAGAAGAAATAGAAAGGCTGATCAGACCAATAATGAGTAACAAAATCAAATCAGTAATAAAATACCTCCAACCGAAGAAAGCTCAGAAACAGATGCATTCACAATGAATTTTACCGGATATACAAATAAGAGTTAGTACCAATATTACTGAAACTATTAAAAAGAAAACAAGGAGGAGGGATTTCCCCGTGATTCGTTCTATGAAACCAGTGTCATCCTCAATCCAAAGCCAAGCAAGGACACCTAAAGGAGAAGACTACAGGCCGGTATCTGTGATGAAAAAGATGCGAACACGCTCTACAAGATACTAGCAAGTCAAATTCACCGCCACATCAAACATGTAATACACCATGATCAAGTGGGTTTTATTCCAGGGGTGTGAGGACGGCTCAACAAACGCAAACCAAGAGACGTGACTAACCATGTAAGCAGAATTCAAAACAAAAGCCATATGATCATCTCAATTGATGCGGAAAAGGCATGCAGTAAAATCCAACACCATCCCATGTTAAAAAACCTTCACAAAGTAGGCATCAAATAATCATACCTCAAAATAATAAAAGCCATAATGCCAATCTATAGCCAACATCATTGTGAATGGGTAAAAGTTGAAACATTTTCCTTAATAACTGGAGAAAGACAAGGATGCTCACTTTCAACACTTCTCTCCAAACAGTACTGGAAGTCTTTGACAGAGCAATCAAGAAAGAAAGAAAAGGCATCCAAATTATAAAAAAAGAGTAGTCAAATTATCTGTTTGCTTATGACATACTCTTATAACCAAAAAACTAAATACTCCACCAAAAGATTTTTAGACTTGATAGTGATATCAGTAAAGTTTCATAGTACAAAATCAACATCCAAAAATCAGTAACATTTCTATACACCAATAACATTGAAGCTGAGAACCAAATCAAAAAGTTAATCCCATTTACACACATGCACAAACAAAAAAACCTAGGAATATATTTAACAAAGCAGATGAGAGATCTCTGCAAGGAAAACTACAAAACACTGATGAAAGACATTGGAGATGACAAAAAGAAATGGAAAACTATCTCATGCTTACTGATTGAAAGAATCAATACAGGTAAAATGACCATATGTCCCAAATCAATCAACAAATTCAGTCGTTATCTTATCAAATTACCAACATCAGTTTTCACATAATTAGAAAAAAAAATTCTAAAATTCATATGGAACCAAAAAGAGCCTGCATTACCCCAAAAAACAAAGAACACAAAGAACAAAGCTAGAGATGCCACATTACCTGATTTTGAGGCTATGGTAACTAAAACAGTATGGCACAAGTACAAATATGGTCACACAGATCAGTGGAATAGAATAGAGAACCCAGAAATAAAGCCACATATCTATACTCAACAGATCTTCAACAAGATCAGCAAAAATAAACAATGGGAGAAGGACATCCTGTTCAATACATTGTGCTGAGAATATTGGATAGCCAAATGCAGAAGAATGAAATTTGATCCCTATCTCTTACCATATAGAAAAAATAACTCGAGATGGATTGAAGACTTAATTATGTAAGACCTGAAATTATAAAAATCTTAGAAGAAACCCTGGAAAAAACTCTTCTGGACATGGACCTAGGCAAAAAATGTATGACTGGGCCTCAAAATCAATTGCAGCAGAAACAAAATAGACAAGTGGTACTCAATTACTCTAAAAAGCTTCTTCATAGCAAAAGAAATAATCAACAGAGTAAGGAGAGAACTTACAAAATGGGAAAAAATATTTGCAAACTATGCATCTGATAATCCAGAATCTACAAGGAACTCAAACAGTTCAATAAGAGGAAAAACAAGTAATCCCATTAAAAAGTGGGCAGAGTACATGAACAGACATTCCTCAAAAAAGATATTTTATATCTTTTTTGGATATAAATATGAAAAAATGCTCAACATCACTAATTATAAGAGAAATGCAAGTTAAACCACAGTGAGATGCCATCTCACACTAGCCACAATGGCTTTTATTAAAATGTCAAAAAACAACAGATATTGGTGAGATCACAGAGAATAGGGAATGCTTGCTTATATGCTGTTAGTAGAAATGTAAATTAGTATAACGTCTATGAAAATCATATGAAGATTTCTCAAAGAACTGAAAATAAAACTACCATTCGATCCGGAAGTCCCTCTACTGAGTACCCAAAGGTAAAATAAGTCATTATATCGAAAAGACACCTGCACTTACATGTTTTTGTAGCACTATTTACAATAGCAAAGTCATAGAACCATCTTAAGTGTCTACCAACAATTGATTGGAAAAAGAAATGTGGACTCTACATACCATGGAATACTATGCAGCCATAAAAAAAAATGAAATCATGTCTTTTGTAGCAATAGGGATGGAACTGGTGGTCATTATCCTAAATGAAATAATTCAAGTAGTAAATCAAATACCACATATACTTACTTATAAGTAGGAGCTACACAACTGGTACATATGGACACACAGACAGAAATAACAGACACTGAGGATTCCAAAAAAGTAGAAGGTAGGAGAGTGGTGAGGGCTTAAAAATTACCCACTGGGTATAAGTTTCACAATTCAGGTGGCAGGCATATTAGAAGTCCAGACCTCACCATTATGCAATATATCCATGTACCAAACCTGCATATGTATCCCCTGAATCTATTTTTAAAAATCCAAAATGGATCACAGAAGTAAATGTAAAACCTAGAACTGTACATATTTTGGAAGAAAACATTAGAGAATATATTTGTGACCATGGGTTAAGCATATATTTCAGCAAGACACAAAAAATTACTTATAGAAGAAAAAATTGAACTCCCTCAAAATTCAAATCACCTCCTCTTCAAAAGACAGCACTAAGAAAATGAAAAGACAATCTACAGATAAAGATAAAATATTCCAAAAAAGATATCTGATCAAGGGCTTTTAATCCTAAATGAAGAGCTCTTCCAATGCAATAATAAGAAACGAAACAAAAACCCAATAAGAAGCAAGAAGACATTTTGAACACTTCACTGACAAAGAGATACAGATGGCAAAAAGCAGATTTAAAGAAGTTAAATGCTATGAATCAGAAGGGAAATACAGATTAAAGCATTTTATACAGCTACACACACTAAAATAATCAACATGAAATTTGGCAGTAGAAAGTTTCATATAGAACCATATAAGAAAAGCGTTTGATTTTTATATGTGTATATTTGCTGCTTTTTTTGTTTTTGTTTTTTGTTTTGTTTTGTTTTTTTGAAAGGGTCTCACTCTGTCACCTAGGCTGGAGTGCAGTACATGATCATGGTTCCCCACAGCCTCAACCTCCCGGGCTCAGGTAATCTCCCTACATTTACCTCCCGAGTAACTGGGACAACAGGTGCCAGCTACCACAGCCAGCTAATTTTTTCTTTTTTTTTTTTTTTTTCTTTTTTTGTAGAGATGGGGTTTCACCATGTTGGTCAGGCTGGTCTTGAAATCCTGGGCTCAAATGAGGAGCTTTGCCCTCCCAAACTGCCAGGAAAATCGGGGTGAGTCACCATGCCCAGCCTACATATTTGTTCTTATTTCTGAATTATGAGAATGGAAGAAAAACTTAACGAAACTAAAATTTAGTGTTAATTACTGTTAGTCTTGGTTTTTCTCTCCAAATCATTAGAAACCTTGAGTGACATCTAGTGCAAACCCTCTTAAGCATAATTCTGACCTGATATTCCATCCTTGATTGAATCAAGGCTTGATTTCCTTGTTGCTCTAGAAGAACATCTTTTATTTAAAACACACACACACACACACACACACACGAAAAAATAACCTTTGATACCCCATAGTCAATTTTCAAAATTATTATTAAAAGATCTATAATCGAAGTTAAAAATCTTTCTTGTTTGGTAAAAGCTCCAGCTTCAGCCACTGAAGCTGTGTCCATCTCTGTGGTTCAGATATATCTGATTGTAGCTGGCAATTCTGAAGGACAGGCCCACAGCAGACACAGGAGCTTCTTTGTTGGGAACTGATACAGAGCAAAAAAAAGAGCCAAGTATGACGTTAGATTCAGTAACATGTCTAGTTATTGGGTGAAAGGAGTGAGTCTGAATAAATGTGTGGAATATTACTGAGCTCTGACTCATACCGAAGAAACTTAGGCCTGAGGAGAGAAGGCTGTTGCTAATAACTGTGAACAGTCGGATTATTTCAACAGGTTGCCTCTGCAGATACACTGTCTGTCCCTCTTTGCCAAGAAACACTGCAGAGCTCTGACACGCAAAGCTTCAGTGAATGCACACAAGGGGTGACATGAAAAGTGGAAACATTGCCCAGCAAGGGAATTTGGTTGTCAGCAGTCAAAGTTCTATCCAGTAGCTGGGAAGCACAGAAGGAGAAAGGACCAGTACCATGCAGCTTCCAGGATTTGATGACGGGGAGATGAGACATCCAGAATCAGAAAACAGTGATAAAAGAACAAGAATAGGTTATACTTTGTAATTCTGCCAACATTCAACAGTCTTAATTTTCCCCAAGATATAACATCTCATTATTGTAAGGCTCTTTCTTTCACAATACAGTAAATGTTCCCATAATCTGAAGAAGAAAGGCTTGCTAGAGAATTAATATCTCATTTTAATAATCTCTTCATGATTTTATATCCTGTACTTATTTTTACAAAATATCAAATCCACTTAGGTACACTTTTATTGTGGCTTAATATTTAAAACATAAACACAGCATGATTCTTATCTAAGCCATTAAAATTCATCATCATAAATTAATTTAAAATTTTAAACAGGTTGAAAAAGGTACCGAAGTCATTTAATTTCCTGTGCATTATATTACCTATGGGAATGTTATTAAAAATACTCTTGTGCCTTCAATATTTATAATGCAGCTATAATTTAACCATGCTTTGTCTTCTGATAAGCGAATAGGAACATCAGAATATAACCATTTGAATGTAGCTTTCCGACACATTTACAAGAGAAAATAATGAGTTAACGCTATATGGAACTTAATATGTATCAGGGACCCTACCATATATCTCACATTTATATGCATCCCTTTAGTCTTCATAACAACACTGATATAACAGCATATAAGATTAGGAATAAATCAAAATATCATTTCCCGAATTGAAGTTTTCCATTTTCTCAATTTTTAGAGGCTGATGCATGGTTGTGGACTTCAATACAACAGGCCACATTTTCGTATCACTACATTTAACTGACCTACGTTTACTATCGCCTTTTCAGTAGTAACTTGTGGATATGGCCTCTGGGTAACACTCTAAAGCTACACACGTGATGCTTACACAATCAGTACAAACTGTAAATTCAAAGAGTATATAAATTTCACAAATCTGAAAAGAAATAAATTTCTAATTTCCAACAGGGTGTATAAAATGATAGAAATAAAACCATAATGTTCCTACCCTCAACAGCCAATAAGTGATTCATTATTGCTAGTGAGCCTGGTTGGTATCACCTCTTTCTTAACAGAAAATAAGTAAATTATATATATTTTTTATTTTTAGATGCCAAGTTTAGAAACTATGTATGGAATAAGAATCATTGAACACCATCTTGACTAACAATTTACAGCAAATATTCTGAAAAGTGGACAGTATTCTTTGAATTTAATTTTGTTTCAACTCTCTGTACTTGTGAAGGAAAATATTTTCCTTCATGATATTATATAAGGTTATTACAGCTTTGATTAGTAATAAAAGTGGTTAAAGTCAATTGTATACAGCAGTCACAAGAACTGGATGTTAAACCATAAGGCAGAAATGTACAGAGAAAAAGGAATGGTAGAAGCATGAAGATATGTAAGAGGCCAAGATGGAATGGGGATATTTTTAATTATTGCACTTACTTTGTTAGATAACTGTTATCCCTTCTAAGCCTAGATTCCCATAACCAAATTAAATTATTAGTCAGCAAATGTTAATTGAGATATAATACACGTCTTTTATTAGGATATGATATTCTATCCTACCTAATATAGGTTATTAGTTCCCATATATTTTTCTTTCACTAACTTTTGCCACTTCTGTTATGCTTGTTGTGCCAGTACTCTTTCTCACCATCATTTATTTATTTATCTGGTTGAAATCTTAACTAATTTAGAAATGGAGATCATTTAGAACAGATTATGTATTATAAAATAAGTACTCTAAAATTAAGTGTGGGGGAGAACTGAAGGAGAATTTCAGCATAGAATAATTTCCAGATATTGTACTTTGGCTTCCTTTTAAACCAGAAACCCTGATTTAACATTTGTAAGTGCTGTCTGGGGCTGTCTAATTCATTGTCTTGTCGAATACATGAATTAAACAAATACAAGTCACACTTAAATTTATTCATAAGTGTATATGTACTAGAGGAACAACAAACATAAGGAGCATATCTCTTGAATTTATGTTGAAGCTGGAAAAAACTTGCATTGATATGAATTTTAACAAGGCACTTGTTAGCATGCTTCTCAAAGTTCTTGAATCAATTGACATGCTACAGGTTTTCTTCTCCTCTATCCTTAGATTGCAGTCCCCAGAGGCTGCCACAATGGCCATCATAATAGCCTGTCATAAAGTGATTCTTCTGAAGCTTCCTGTGACAACCCCTCACCATTCCTTTACTCCATTATTGGTGAGGTGTTCCTGGTTCAAGACATTGAGAGAACAAGGCTTCCCTCACATGCACTTTTTATCCCAACCCTCTAAAAGAGCCTATTCAGAGAATAATTGAAAGCTCACTGGATAATACAGGCAACAACAAATGGTTTGCTTCTGACAAGAGTACTGCAGGCACTATCGCTGGCTTCAAAAGAGGATTCAAGGTGACAGTAGGGATACTACTGAAATGACTTTTACGCAACTAAGACTTACAGGGAATGACTGAAACGTCTTAGCTGTATAATAAAAATCCAAACCATGAAGGAAGAATGCATTTCTTAAATTATATGTCCTCACTGCTTCTTTGCAGTTACCAAACATTATCTTCTTATGAAAAAATGTGAAAGCTTAGAAAAAGAGACCTGGTTTTATTAAACATGAAACAGAAAGGCTCACCCAGAAAATGTGTGGCTATTCAAAATAAAATTAAGTAAAATTAAAAATTCAATCACACTAATTTCAAAAGCCGAATAAACCACATGTGTCCAGACACTATGGTAATTGGGCAGCCAGGTGAACATTTCCACTATCACAGAAGTTCTATTGGACAGCCCTGAAATAGAACAAGTAATTAATATCAAATGGAAATTTTCCAAAATGTGTGCAGCAATCTTGCAAATGTATGCACGTATTTATCATGTATTGTAAAAGATCACAGGGAGAGTCAGTGCTATCTAGTAACTGATTTCAATAGATCGAAACATTTATATGATAAACCTTTGTGTTTCCCAGTACTTTCAATTATTTTATACTTTCATTTCATGAGTAGCAAAAAAAAAAAAAAAAAAATTAAAATGGGACCTTCCTTCACGAACCCTTTTAAGAGTAAAACTCATGTTTGATTGATTTTATATTAGAATAAAAGTAGTCTCTGAAGACTCTTCTAACTTTTAATATGCAATATTATTAAAAATTTGAAAATGTAATATGTTGAATAAAGCATAAACAAGTCATCCTGTACGGTGATGTAATCTTATCTGAATTTACAATTTTAGAGTTACCCTATCATCTTCAGATGATACATTTTGATATGCTGGCTGTTTTATATTACATAAGGTATATATAAAGAGGATAGACTGTGATCATGTGGATGGTTTAACATGTAATACAATGCTTTATTTTTATAACATGACTCTAGAAAGACTCCATTTGTCAAAGGTGATAGAATTGTCTTTGAGTTATACTAGTAATTCTACATAAGAGTCAATAAAAAGCAGTATGAGGTACTCTGTGTATTCCATAAATAGTACAGTAGTCCTCTAGCTTTCTTTTCCAATGGGACTTTTGACTTGGGTACTTTTGAAAATTTTTTATATGGATGGTTAGTATAAAATGAATGTTGAGTATTCACTAAAATATTTTATTGTTACAACAGAAATGACAAGGGAGGAAATTACCCTCAGTTGAATAGAACCTAACGCAAATAGATAATGTATTTTCAAATTTTCACTGAAAAACTTCAGAAAGTTCAATAGATTCAGACTACTCTATTAGGAAAGTAAGACAAACATTGGAATGGCAGCCACTAAAGTTGGCATAGGGAATATAACAGAGGATTAGTGATACTGAGCATCATTTAATTAAAACATAGCCATATTTAGGACTGCAAAATACCTAGTATCATACCAGATACTTGCATGATATATTTGCAAAGGCAGGAAAAAGCAGTCTGATTTTCCCTACAGTGATTCTAATTTATTTAGCAGAAATCTCAGTTTCTAACCTGCCAAAATAAAACCGTATATATACTCTTAATTATGTAATGGTCTGATTTTTTTATTTTTTATTTTGTGAGACGGAGTCTTGCTCTGTCGCCCAGGCTGAAGCGCAGTGGCATGATCTCGGCTCGCTGCAACCTCTGCCTCCTGGCTCAGGATGGTCTTAAATGCCTGACCTCAGGTGATCCACCAGCCTCGGCCTCCCACAGTGCTAGGATTACAGGCATGAACCACCACACCCAGCCTTAATGGTCTGATTTTGAAGAACTTGGCAAGCAGATTAATTTCTGTAAAAGGAGATAAGTTTCATTATTTCCTAAGGAAGAGTAAAAGAAGAGAATCAAGGACTGTCTGAGAGAAGGAAAATCTTTTTCAGTATTAGAGCTGGACTAATGCTGATGAAATATTCTCTCCCACTCCTCTCTAAGTTGAACAACACATTCACTGTGCATAAGAAAAAGGTGCTTCTTGGTTCATTTTTCAAACTTTGTCCTAACCTGATCCCACAAAACCTAATACTGGCATCAGCAAAAGACCTATGTGCCTAAGACTTTTAAATTTTGAAAGAAAAATACCATGTTTTCAGAATATCAAGTACCGCCACTGTACACCTGCTATAAATGTATCTTTGTTAAATTGAAATTTTAAAAACTGGTAATGAAAATAGAAGAGGATATAGTATATGAACTGGAAAATAATACAAAGAATATTCACTGGCATAGTGGTGTTTAGAAGAGAGTTTCTATCAAAATTTTAATTTTATTTGAAACGATAACCTCAATTTCCGATTGCATTACCAATTCTATATGTAACCTTTATAGATTATCTGAATATCATAGAATACACAATCACATGATATTCTTTAAGTATGTCACAGTTTAGAGATATCACAGCTAAATTTGAAAGGTTTTATTTAGAGAGTGACTTTGGGATTTTCATATGAGAAATGCATTTTCAAAATATATCTTGATACATTCATTTCTGAATTTTTCCTGAAGCGGCAAACACAACTATTCATTTCAGAAGGACTCTGTTTTGAAATGAGTACAATATTCATAGTAATAATTATCAAATAAAATGTAAGAAGAAAGAACAGTTTCCAGAAGGGGCTAAATCAGTAAAATTTTATACTAAATACAAGCAGGTTGGAAAAAAAATTCATAAGCAAATGGCAAGAATTTTCTCCATCTTTAATTTGCACTACCAGGGAAAATGTCTAGTATTTACTTAGGTATACTAATAGTTAAGAATGATGCAAGAGCACTAATTTTATAATAAATTACTACCAAATATTCTAGTTTTATTATATTTAACTTGTTAACTAAAGAAAAATGCACCCATTGGATTTGATGTTGTCTTCCCTGTAGACCCAACTATCCTTCTATGATATTTATCAACAAACAAAAGTAAATTTTAGAAAAGAAAAGGTCTTGGGATTAAAACAAGACTGCTGGCTAGTGCTTCTCATATTATGGCATGAGTACGTGACAGAATTTCGAAGTACTCCTAAGTTATTGAGGTAATATTCTTTCTATAGGATTGTCATCCATAGTTCCAGAGGTTTCAATGATTTGATTCTTTGATATTTAGTGAGCACCTGCATCAGTAGCTTTTAAGAGTCAAAACAGATTTTTTTCTTTTATGCAAATATGTATTAAAGTTATCTTTTCTTCATCATCCAGGGACAGAAGTAAGAAGTGTAAAGAAATCAGTATTGAGTCAGCAGTTTTAATAGCATTTCCATTTCAGGAACACAACTATTTAAGTCTACCAACTTCCCCTTTGGCCACTCTGTGTTGCACATTCTGGTTTCATGTAATTTAGAAATCAGGAAAACTTTGAGTTGAAGCTACCTACAAAGAAAAAAAGATAGCTTGGGATATACATATTTAATGTGAATTGCAGTAATATGACTCCATTTTTGAGTGTGATAATTATGACATTAGCTTAAAATATTAAACTTCCATTCTCTCTTGCCTACGATCATGTAAAACATGCCTTTGCCTTCTGCCATGATTGTGAGTCCTCCCTAGCAATGTGGAAATGTGAATTCATTAAACCTCTTTTTCTTTGTAAATTACCCAGTCTCGGGTATGTATTTATCAGCAATGTGAAAACAGACTAATTAAACGCCCATGAATTTTTTGGGGGGTCTAATTTTACTTATAACCCACTTCAGTCCTGCTGGCAGTGGTCAGTCATTTCCAATACCACTCATTTCTTAAGGCCTGACTTCAACTTTAAAGACAACTCCCCTTAGCGTTCTCTCTTTACTGAGCTCCCATGTGACCTTACGGCACTATTCTACACTGACTTCATGCTACTTTCTTTGGTGGCGATTTCTATGAATATCTCAGTTCTTTACTGGATTTTAATCATGTTGAATTTGCCATGACAAACTTGACCATGAAGACTCACATTACCTAGACAATGGCTTTTCTCACCAGTAGGAATCATTGATATTCAAAGGCAAGAGAGTTAAACCCCCGAGCTCACTGCAAGTCCCCCAGGATATAATCGCAACCGAATTTCCAGAGAATGTAAAATTGGATTGTTCTTCCTTCGTATTTGCATTCCCCAAGCTGTCTTTACCAAGATGTCTGAGACTGGTTCCAACAAGTGAAATTAAATTCAACTCTGATCTTGTCTTGGTGGATTGGATATAGGGAAGTTGTACTTCCTCCATCATATCTTTAAGGAGATTAAGGAACAAAGGAGCAGTGAAAGTGGTATGGTGAGTCTACTCATGGAATGGTGAGAAATAATTTCCTCAAACTTTCTACTGTCCCAGAGTGATGATGTAGAGCATCTGATGAGACATTTATTTTTCCTGCCTCTCAGAATGTCCTTTTCATTCTTCATTTTCACTAATCAAAATCTGATTTAATATCTGAGACATGGTTTAAATGGTATCACTTTCATTAAATCATTGCTGATCAACTTTCCTACACATCTCTTTTCACATCTTTAAAATATCTCAATCAAATATATAGACTTTTCACATTTTAGAATATTAATTTTTCTTATTTTAAAATAAGAAATGAACCAGTGACTGATCCTAGTGAGTCTGTGATATATGAGCCCTCTGACCA
The DNA here is from genome assembly GCF_001698545.2 of Rhinopithecus bieti. NCBI lineage: Eukaryota > Metazoa > Chordata > Mammalia > Primates > Cercopithecidae > Rhinopithecus > Rhinopithecus bieti. The sequence continues at coordinate 431,298 of NW_016809459.1, forward strand.
AGAATTCAAAATAGAAGTTTAAAGGAAACCCAGTGATCCAACATAATACACACACAAAACTCAATTGAGAAATATATCAGAAAAAAATAAAGAAGAGATTGAGGCTAGGTGTGGTGGCCCATGCCTGTAATTCCAAGCACTTTTAGAGGCCAAGGTGGGTGGGTCACTTGAGCTCAGGAGTTCAAGATCAGGCTGGGCAACATGGTGAAACCCCATCTCTACACAAATATACAAAACTTAGCCAGGCATGGGGCCATGTACCTGTAGTCCCAGCTATTCAGGAGGGTGAGCTGGGAGGAGTACTTGAGCCCAGGAGGTTGAGGCTAAACTGATCTGTGATCATGCCACTGCACTCCATCCTGGGTGACAGGGTGAGAGACTGTTTTTGTCTTGTTTTGTTTGTTTTTTTAAAAAAGGAAAAGAAACATTTAACAAACACATTGAAATGATAATAATAAATCAAACAGAAATCTTATCAGTGAGAAATACATTTGCTGAGCTGAAAAGTTCCTTAGAGGTTTACGACAGCAGAACGGATCAAGTAGTGACAACAATCAGTCAGCTTGAAGACAGATTATTTGCAAATACAGTCAGAGGAGAAGAAAGAATGCAATTGAACAAAGATCACCTACAAGATAAAGAAAATGTCTTCAAATGACCAAATATAAGAATTATTTGTATTCAAGGGGGACTTCATCAAGAGCAAGGGATAGAAAGCTTATTCAAGGAAGTGGTAACAGAAAACTTTCCAAAACTTGAGAAAGAGATAAACATCCAGGTCCAGGAAGATCAAAGAGCACCAAACTGATTTGACCCAAATAACTGCCCCAAACATGTAATAAAACTCTCAAGGTCAAGGACAAAGAGAGGCTTTTAAGAACAGCAAAAGAAAAGAAGAAAATAACACATAAAGGAGCCCCAGTTCATCTAGCAACACAAGTCTCAATGGAAACCATGGAGACTAAGAAGAAGCGAGATGGCTTTTTCAAAGTAATGAAAGTAAAATATTGCTATATAAAAATGCTGTATCCAACAAATCTATCTTTAATTATAAAGGAGAGATAAAGCATTTCCTAGACAAACAAAAGCTAAGAGAATTCACTGCCACTAGATCTGCATTACAAAATTGGCTAAAAGGAGTTCTTCACTCTGAAAGAAAAAAAAAACACTAATGCGCCAAAAGAAAACATTTTAAGGTATAAAACCCACTGGCAAAATTAAATACCTGGACAAACCCAGAATATTCTAACACTGTAAGTATGGTATACAACACACTCATAACTCATGAAGTCTGTGATGGTTAATACTGAGTGTCAACTTGATTGAATTGAAGGATGCAAATAATTGTTCCTGGGTTTGTCTATGAGGGTGTTGTCAAGGCAGATAAACATTTGAATCAGTGGACCAAGAGAGGCAGACCCAACCTTAATCTATGTGGGCACCATCTAATCAGCTGCTAGTGTGGCTTAAAAAAAAAAAAAACAGACAGAAGAAGTTGGAAAGAACAGACTTGCTGAGTCTTCTGGCCTTCATCTTTTTCTCATATTGGATGCTTCCTGCCCTCCAACATTGGACTCAAAGTTCTTCAGCTTTTGTACTCTTGGACACCATTGGTTTGCCAGGGGCTCTTGGGCCTTCAGCCACAGACTGAACGCTGCACTGATAGGCTTCCCTACTTTTGGGTTTTGGGACTTGGACTGGCTTCCTCGCACCTCAGCTTACAGATGGCCTATTGCAAGACCTCACCTTATGACTGTGTGAGTCAATACTCCTTAATAAACTATACATCTATCCTATTAGTTCTATCTCTCTAGAGAACCCTGACTCATACAAAGCCCAAAGGAAAAATCTATAAAAACAATAATTAAAAGATACGCAAAAAAGATGCAAATTAGACAATATCAAGTCAAAATGTGGGAGAAATGGAGTTAAAGTATAAAGTTTTCCCGTATTTTAGTCAGCTAGTTTCTATTCTTTTCTTTGTGATCTCAGTTAAGTTGTCAACTTTTTAATATTACTTGTTATATCTGTGAGGTGTTTTTTGTAAGTCGCATGGTAACCACAATACAAAAACCCATAATACATTCACTAAACATGAAAAGCAATAAATTAAAGAATACTACCAGAGAAAATCACTTAACCACAAAGAAAGACAGTAAGAAAGGAAGAAAATAAGAGAGGAGTTACAAAATTGGAAAACACGCACAAAAGATGACAGAAGTCATCTTATCAACAGTTAACACTAAGTGGATGCTATTGTCCAAATAAACAACATAGGATGAAGAAACAACACTCAAGTCTATGCCGTCTACAACATTCAAGTCTATGCTGTCTACAACACTCAAGTCTATGCTGTCTACTTCGCCTACGAAGACACTTACAGACTGAAAGTGAAGAGATGGAAAAAATATTTGATGCAATTGGGAACCAAAAAGCAGTAGCTATAATTATATGAGATGAAATAGATTACAAATCAAAGATTGTAAAAAGATAATAAAAAGGTAACTACATCATGATAAACCGGTCAATTCAGCAAGCGGAAATAACAATTCTAAATACATATGCGCCCAACATCAGAGTTTCCAAGTATATAAAGCAATCATTAATAGATGTAAAGGAAAAGGTAGACTACAATACAGTAAATGTAGGGAGTTTCAACATTCCTCTCTCAGTAATGAATGAATCATCCAGACAGAAAATGAACATAGAAAAGCAAAGTTAAACTACACACGTATTAGTTTGTTTTCATGCTGCTGATAAAGACATACCCGAGACAGGACAAGTTACAAAAGAAAGAGGTTTAATTAGACTTACAGCTTCATGTGGCTGGGGAAGTCTCACAATGATGACAGAAAGCAAAAAGGAGCAAGTCACGACTTACATGGAGGCAACAGGCAAAGAAAGAGGGTTTGTGCAGGGGAAGTCCTCTTTTCAAAACCATCAGATCTCACGAGACTTATTTACTATCACAAGAACAGCATGGGAAAGCCTTGCCCCCATGATTCAATTACCTTTCACTGGGTCCTGCCCACAACACATGGGAATTCAAGTTGAGATTTTGGTGGGGACACAGCCAAACCATATTAACACACTAGACAAAATAGGCTTAACTGACATTGACATTTCACTAACTGGTGCAGAATACACGATTTTCATCAGTACATGGAACATGCTCCAGAATAGATCATATTTTAGGCCACAAAACAGGTCTCAGCAAATTCATAAAAGTAGAAATCACATCAAGTTTCATTTCTGACCATAATGGAATAAAACCAGAAATCAATAACAAGAGGATTTTCAGAAATTACACAAACACGTGGAAATTAAATGACATGCTTGGAACAATTATTATGTCAATGAAGAAATTAAGAAGAAAATTTAGAAGGTTTTTGAAACAAATGGAAATGGAAATACAACATACCCAAATCTTTAGGATACAGCAAAAACAGTACTAAGAGGGAGGTTTATAGCAATACATGCCTGCATAAAAAGAGTAGAAAGACTTCAAATAAACAAGCCAATGATGTACCTCAAGGACCTAGAAAAGAAAAATCAAACCAAACCCAAAATTAGTAGAAAAGAAGAAATTATAACGATCATAGCAGAGGCTGGGCATAGGGGCTCATGTCTGTAATCACACCACTTTGGGATGCCGAAACGAGGATTGCTTGAGCCCGGGAGTTTGAGACTAACTTGGGCAACATCACAAGACTCCATCTCAACAAAAAATTAAAAAATTAGCCAGCCATGGTGGTGCACACCTGTAGTCCAAGTTACTCAGAAGGCTGAGGCAGGAGTATCCTTTGAGCCCAGGAGTTTGAGGCTGCAATGAGCTATGATCTTGCCACCGCACTATAGCCCGGGAGACAACGTGACACTCTGTCTCCAAAATAAATACATAAAGAATTAATAAAGTGTCTGTTCTACCCAAAACCATTTGCAGATCCAATGCAACCCTATCAAAATGCCAATTACATTATTCACAGAAATAGAAAGACCAATCCTACGATTTATACTGAACCAGAATAGACCCCAATAGCCAAAGCAACCCTGAGCGAAAAGAGCAAAACTAGAGGCATCACATTACCTGACTCCAAAATATACTACAAAGTTACAGCAACTAAATCAACACGATACTGGTATAGGTGCAGACATACAGACCAATAAAACAGAATAGAGAACACAGATATAAATCCACAAATCTATAGCCAATTGATTTTGGACAAAGGTGCCAAGAACATACAATGTATAACCACATTCAGAAGAATAAAACTACATGCCTATCTCATACCCTCTACAAAAGTCAACTCAAAATGTATTAAAGACTTAAAGGCAGGATCTGAAACTTCAACACTACTGGAAGGAAACAGTGGGGAAACAATCCAGGACATTGCTCTAGGCAAAGATTTTTCACGTGAGACCTCAAAAGCACAGACAACTCAAGCAAAGATATGCAAATACCATTATGTCCAGCTAAAAAGCTTCTGCACAGCTAAGGAAACAACCAATAAAGTGAAAAGGCAACAAACAGAATGAGAAAAGATATTTGCAACTATCTATCTGAGAAAGGATTAATAACCAGAATACATAAAGGGCTTACCAACTCAGTAGCAAAATAACAATAATAATTTGATTTAAAAAATGGACAAATAATCTGAATAGACACTTCTCAAAAGAAGACACAAAAATGGACAACAGGCAAATGAAAAATGCTTAAAATAACTAAATGTAAGAGAAATGCAAATCAAAACCACAATGACGTATCACCTCACCCCAGTTAAAATGGCTTCTGTGAAAGTGACAGGGAACAACAAATACTAATGAGCATATGGAGAAAGGGCATTCTTGTACGCTGTTGGTGGGAATGTAAATTAGAACAATTACTATGAAAAATTGTATGTAAATTCTTCAAAAATAATACAGAACTACCATATGATCCAGCAATTACACTACTGGGTAGAATAAATATCCAAAAGGAAGTCAGTACATTGCAGAGACATCTGCACTCCCATGTTTATTGCAGCATTATTCATAATAGCCAAAATACGGAATCAATCTAAGTGCCCATCAATGGATGAATAGATAAGAAAATGTACTATACATACACAATGAAATATTATTCACACATTGAGAAGAATGAAATTCTTTCATTCACAGCAACATGGGTAGAACTGGAGGTTATTATGTTAAGTGAAATAAGCCAAGCACAGAAGACAAATATCACATGTTCTCAACCATATAATGGAAGTAAAAATGTGGATCCCATAAAGACAGAAAGTAGATTGCTGGTTTCAAGAGTCTGAGAAGGGTAAGAGAGAAAGGGGATAAAGAGAGATTAATTAATATGTACAAATATACAGTCTGATAGAAGAAATAAGACCCTGTGTTAGACACATCAGTAGGGTGACTATAGGTTACAATAACCTAGTGTAAGTTTCAGAAAGCTAGAAGAAAATTATTCAAATGTTTATAGCACAATGAAAAGAAAAATATTTAAGGTAAATATTTAAGAAGTATTTAAGGTAAGGTAATGTATCCAATTACACTCCTTTGATCTTTACAAATTATGTGAATGTATTATATTATCACGTGCCCAGAAAATATGTACATCTATTATATATTGATAACAATTTTAAAAATTAAAGCAATAATACAGAACTTCAGTTTTGGCAATATGGAGAACTAGAATACCTGAAAGCTCTCATGCTATAAAAATTTCCCTCTACAATTATTAGATAGTGTATAAGCAGGCTTCCTATTAAATATGTAAATAATTTCACAAGAAATAAGGAAAATGTCTATGATCCCTAAACAAGAGGCAACTGAAAACCCGAACATTAACTACATGAGTAACCATTAGGTTACTGTGGAGGGCCTGGAGTTCATCTTAAAAATCTGGGATAATGTTCTCAATTGGGGGCAATTTTCCCCACACAGTGACATTTGGTAAAGTATGGAGACATTTTGGTTGACACAAGTGGGAGGAGGTGTACTACCGGCATCTTGTGAGTAGAAGGCAGGATTGCTGCTAAACTTCCTACTAAGCACAGAATACAACCTTCTACCACCACCACTAAACAATTATCCATCCAAAAATATCACTGGTGTTGATGTGGAGAAGCCCTGCTTTAGGGACTTTAATATGAATATTTGCAGTTGAAGACGGGAGAGAACCTCTTGGGCTAATGAGATACAGCAGGTCCTCAAATAATGTCATTGTGGTTAGTGTTATTTTGCTATAATGTTGATGAGGAAAAATATGGATTCCCTTAAGATATCTCAGTTCTTTAAGACAGTCTTACTTGTTTTATTAATCTTTGAAAATGTGTGTCTAGCTCACATTTATTTAGATGTTTCACATTAGAATTTTGTTGATGTTTTGTGACCAAAATATGCCTTAGGCACTTAACTCTTGTTTTTAACAATTGGCCTAAAGGAAAATTGATTTTGCTATACATCTTTTCATTTAAATTCACAGTTTTCAAGTATGTTAGGTAAGAGCTTACAGTATAGGGAGTTAGAACTGAGATACCCACACATTACAAGGTCAGGAACTTTTCAGGGCTAACGCACGGTGAACTGCACGACTAGAAAAACGTCTGCTATCTCAGCAAAAAGGAACTTCTGTGTTTGGACCGGGCCCTGAAAATTTGTAGCCATAATCTGCCGTTAGGTATGTCTGAATTTTAGCCATCTTCTGTTATTAGATCATGCATAATCTCTGGCCATAAACTTGACTCTGCTGCAGTAAAAAGCTTGTGAATCAAGCACAAGCAAGCACAAAGAGCACTGGAGAAAGAGATCTTCAACACAGACACACATATAAGGCTCACTCCTAATCACAACTATAAAAACACACCATGAGCAACAGTTTGCAGACATTAAATAGAACAGAAGGATTCAAACTACAAGCATTTCAGGGAACACATTTTTTTTCTAGCCATTGTATTTTCAATAGACGTACTTAAAATAATTAATGATAGGAGATTTAGAAATGAGAGAAAAGAAGCCGTTAGTAAAATAACAAGAACGACCTCCATAAATGCATGGGATAATATTCAGAGTAAATGGCTGAATTTATTTCACTGTGATAAACTAAATGAATTGTCATTATGAGTCTTGACAAAGGTAAATCTAAGTAAGTACATCTCAAAAAGCATGGCAGTAAAACTGCAGAGGACTAATGGGAAAGAAAAAATCACCTAAAAACTAGAAACATCTCTTAAAAGTACCTAGTGAAACAGAGATAAGGCCAAACATAGAACAATTAGTCCAACTGCAGATTTCTCAGTGGCCGTATTAGAAAACACGTGACAATGAATATCATCCAAATACAGTAAAAAAATAGTTGTCAACCTGGTATTTTATATTCTGAACACACGAAGATGTTTTCAAACAACGTTTTGTAAATATAGCTTGCTAAAAAGGTAAGAACTTGGTTATCAACTCTATTTGACCCCGATTTGAAATTTTAAAAAACTCAATGTCAATCTCCACTTCAAATCTATTATGTTAGGATCTCTTTGGGTGTGACTGAGTCCCTAGCATTTTTTTAAAGCTCTATAAATGAGTCCAATATCCAACTGAGTTTGAGAACCACTGTAGTTGACACAATATTTTAGCAGACAAGAAATTATATCCCAAAGGAAGGTAGAAGTAAACAAAAAAGTGGCAAATAAGCCATTGTTGAATACATAACAATTGTAATAGCAATAATAACTATATTTATGTAATGTATATGTCTCCATATACATTTGCTTATATATTTATTTAACCTATCTATAGTTATACTGCAAAATAAACCTGAAAGGATAATAAAGATTTCCCATTTATAGACTACATTCTCTAATAATAATTGAATTAAAATTATAAAAATTAGCCCCAAATCTCCATATTTCAGAATTTCAGATGCAAATATTTAAACACTCATGAATCAAAAGAATCATGAGAAAAGGAGAAAACATTTAAATTAGAATGATCATGGAAATATTATTTTATTTAGGAAATATTATTTGTCAGAAATGATGTGCTTCATTTGAAATAATGTGATGTCTAATTGTAGGTGTCAACTTGGATGGATGAAGGGTTACCAAGAAACCTTGTAAAGCACTCATGTGTTGGGTGTATCTCTGAGGGTATTTCCAGAGGAAGTTAGCCTACGAGTCCGAATAGCCTAGGCAGGAGGAATCTACCCCTAACGAACGTGGGCACTCGCCAATCGTCCCGGGGCCCAGAGAGAACAAAAACAGAAAGCCCAGTATGTTGATATGTCTTCTGGAGATGGGACACATCCTTCCTCTCCTGTCTACCTGTCTATCCATCTTATTGGTTCTGTTTCTCTGGAAAACCCTGATTAATACAAATAGTGTTTAAAGGGAAATTTAGAAGTTTACAAGGTTTTATGTGAAAAAATAGATAATTATTGATGAAAATTTCTATACTTCCTATTTTAAGATTTCTATTCTAAGACACTTTGAAAATAAAACAATAAATCCAAAGAAATGAGGAAGAAAAAAATAATTAAGATGAAAATATAAATGAGAACATAGAAAAAAATAGAGAGGATATATAACGTGAAATACAGATTCTCTGAAAAGTCCAATAAAAACTACAAATCTCTGACAAACTGATTAAGAAAACTGTAGGGAAAATATCAATAGATTCTGCTCATATGAGTAAAACAGCAAATAGATAATAAAATGTATAATCATATAGAATATAATTTAAAAACTTTGCCAATAAATTTGAAAATTCAAAGGAAGTAATTTCTTAAAAGTCATAATATAGAAAATTGAAGAAATGATAATCAATTTTAATCATTAAATAGACTGAATAAGAATATTGTAATTTTAAAACGGCATTACATACATGTTGATATAATAGGCAAGTTTTATCAAATATTTCAATATACCAAAATTTTGATGGTAAAATACATAATTCTTTATGTATATGTAAAATTATTAGATATTTTTCCAGTATAAATTTATGATTAATTTCATTTAAGTATTATGTTTTAAAGAAAAAATATAGAAAAATAATCCCTTAATTTTGCAATAAGAAAACAAACAAATTATAATACATTCTAGGAATAGAATACCATAAATAATGAAATAAATTAGAGCTGCCTGGATAAATAAAAATAGATCCCAA
>NW_016809459.1:440557-446057 GCF_001698545.2 Rhinopithecus bieti
TTTTCCAGTATAAATATGATTAATTTCATTTAAGTATTATGTTTTAAAGAAAAAATATAGAAAATAATCCCTTAATTTTGCAATAAGAAAACAAACAAATTATAATACATTCTAGGAATAGAATACCATAAATAATGAAATAAATTAGAGCTGCCTGGATAAATAAAAATAGATCCCAAAGCAATGATATTGAGTAAAACAGTAATCTGAAGAAACATACATATAGTGGCCTTTTTGATATTTATGACATTTCTGGCAACTGTACCATATAAAGGCCTGAGTCAGAAAAAATAAAAACAAAACCTTGACCCCATTTAGAAAATGTTTAACAACATGTTTGCATGTTATAAATAACATGCAAACACATTATATATGTTTTCAAATATAAATATACATAACGTAAATATGGTATGCCTATGCCATCCAAATTTAGGATGGTCACTAGCTCTTAGGAGAAGAAGGGAATCACAAGGAGGGGTTTGTAGGAGGCTCCAACTGTATTCCTAATGATATATTATATCAAAAATATAAAAATTGATAAATCTATGCAAAATGTTACATTTAAACAAAGCCGGTGGGTGTATGAATATTTACGATATTTTTCTGTGCATTTTTTAGGCTTACAGTACTTTCAAATATTGAAAGGAAAGGAATACTGCTTTTTTTAAGCACCTATAACTAAAATTATGTGTGACAGAGTGAATTTTAAAGCCAAAACATCCATATAAATACAGTTGTTCAAATTTACTTCACAAAACTGTGCCAACTTGAAAACTCTCTTCCCCAAACTAAAGTCAACTGATTTATTTGCAGAACTCAGCGGTGCATCATGCAGTCAGCCACCTCTTAGCCTTAGTCTGCGATGCCAGCACCCCGGAGACCAGCCATTGCGCTGCTTCCCTCCAGATTAGGTCTAGAGAGCCTGAAGCGTTCATGGGTGAAATGGACACATAAAGAGGCTCTCCTTGGCTTGGTTTAATGTTTCATTTGGTGCCAAAAAGTATTATACTTTCATTCTACTTACATTCTTCTTCTATTTGTGCATGACTGAAAAATCTATTAAGTGTCAAAGAAGATCACTGAAAAGAAAGTAATATTACTCAAAATAAAATTTATTTTTACTGTAATTCACCAACATTTTTTCTCTTACTGCATTTTGATTGAAATCTAGGTCACTGTACAGTTCAACTTCTCCTTTGCAATGGCAAATATTTATAGACAGCAATTGCTCAACCTCAACTTTCTGTCTATTAACTAATTCCATGTGTAAAGTTATACATGTCAGTGGAACTGAAGCCCTCAGGTCTCACATTCAGCATATTAATAATTTATTATTGTTTTATTTTATACTCAAGCTGATTTTTCCTATAACTAAAAAAAATATACCACACTAGTTTCCTTGCACTGACTAGATCATCATTCTTGTTGTCTTGGTGAGATTCTCCAGGGGGAATTATAAACAGAATTATTTAAATACTCTTTGAGGTAACTGAACACTTGTGTGCTTACATCAATGATTGAGGCGTGTCCATTTTGTCTTTCTTGTCTCTCTTTTCTAAAAATTCTTTCCATTCTCAGACCTCTTCCACACTTGTTAGCTTTCTACTGTCTGCTACACTGGAAAAGTAGAATATTATGGCACCTAGAAGATTACCTAAAATCATTCAGATGAAAGTGACTTTTGGGAATTTTGCGTCGCCTTAACTTTGGTTTTGTGCAATTATAATTGTGTTATTGTACAGGATTAATAGAAGAATCTATCACAGGATTTCCATAAAGCCTCAATACAATAATCCATGTAAGTCATTTAGCTCAGGCTCTGGCACATATTTTCTATGCAACAAATGTTAATTTTGACATAAATGTGATGGTGGTATTCACAGTGATAGTAATAGTAGTGGTGGTGATGGCAGTAGCAGTAGTGGAATTAGAATGAGTATTTGCTATTGTTTTAATAACAATGAGACTAAAATAAATACCAAAAAATTGTGAAAGAGGGTGCCCCACAGGAAACAAATATTTTTGTTGTTCTCTTACATTCTGCTTTCTAAATTAGAAATTCTAAGAGTTTTCTTTGAAGTGTTATATTTCAAAATAGCCATAAATAGAGGAACATACCATTCTATTTAAAGAAAAGAATAAAGCTTACCTCTGTGAATATAGTAACCTAATTGTGCTGACATTAAGTCGTACTGCACATCACCTCAATAATCACTAAATATGTTTTTGCTTTACTTAACCAAAAAAGCCATTAAAATGTTTCTGAGCAAATCTGGAATTATTATTATTAATTCTTAATAATTTTGATTAATGAAAAAATCAATTCCACATCACAAATAACTTACTGGAGGATTATTACAAATGTTATATAAAATTATTATAAATGTATATCTTTCTTATACATCGATGTTTAATTATATTTCATTATAATTTCATGAAAAAATAAATGAGATAGTCATTTAATAATGACAAATAATTTTTAAATAAAATATTTTCTTGTCAAATATAACTCTTGAAAGAAACCCATTATTTTAGAAGCTAGAACCCCTTATCTATTCGTTGGACACATTTTACCTCTATTGTTCAAGTTCATTTCCCAGGAAGCTAAAAACCTCTCTCATATTTCACTGCCTTTTACATTGAATAATAAAATGTTAATTTGTATTTTATGTCAGGGGATTTTTTTTTCACAAGGGATTTGCTATTGATGTAAATGGCCATTATACAGGATTAGTCAAAGAACCATATGAAAGAAATATTTTTCAGGCTTTTGAGTATCATTTCAAGATGAGAATATTTGCATTCCCATTAGGGCATCTTTTCTCAAATGAATAGATCAGTGTCTTAGATTGTTGAAAGGCCATCGGTAGATCATCTTTTGTGTAATGTGTCTGTAGTAGGCAGTAAAAGGCAGTTCCTAGGGAAAGAGGTTGTTCAATAATGTCAGATGAATCCCTTGAGTCTCACACTCTGTCATATTATTTTCTGCTAATGTTGACACAAATGAAATGAATCTTCTAGTTCTATTCATTTATACAGTATTATCGAAAGGGATAGCTGGTGGCTATATTAATATGATAATTTCAGTTTACAAATTGTAACTGAAGATTGGAAGTTCCTTTCCCTAAACTTCTACAAAGTAAATGTTAGGAAAGTATGTTTTGTTATGTAAAAAATACAAAGCCTCTCTGTTGAATATTGAAGCTATCAATTTGTGAGTTAAAAAATCTTATGACATATCCAGAATGTTATTTGAATTTACTTTGTATGTCTGTTACTAACTCTATAGATAGGCATACAAATAAGTTATAAGCGTGTTTATAAAATATTTATTACAGGGATAGATATATGACTCCATCTACTAATGAGAGGATAACCTGAGTTTATGGATGTAACATGAGCTTTAAGGACAATTCATATGTAATTAATCATTGGAGAAGAATGAAAAATCACAGACAGCATCACAAATAAGTAGTACTAGAGCTATTGACAAACTACAAAGTAAAACACTTTAAATGACTGTAGTTTTAAGGAAGGCAAAGATATTTCTTTCCAGTGGCAAACTGTGTTTCATAGCATCATGAAAATTTGCAACTAGAGGCAAACACAATAGGCATCTATTCCAGTGCTGTCATTTTACGTAAGAGAAAATTGAATGTCAGAAAAAATAAGTGACTCATTCAATATAAAATAAAATGATTTTTTTTCTAGTTTTGACCATAAAACAACCATAATAAAAAGTAGAAATTGCATTCCTTATGTTTGGGAACACATGCCAAAACTTGTATTAAAACACAACTTTAGTTTTCTATCTATTCATCTTTCTTTTAAAAGATGCATTTAATATAAAAATTTGCACATTTACACACTTTCAGACTACCTTTCTGATTTCATGAAATCATTTGGCTTTTGAATTGCACTCGTTTAGCTCTTTTCTAGTGATTTTTTTTTCTTCCATTGCTCATATAGGGTACATTTTAGCCTCTCTATTATCATTTTGATATAAATCCTTTGCTTTCTTGGATTGACTGGTTCTGATAAACTATTCCTATTTCATCCTTTTCTGCTTGGCTCTGATGATCCACAGTAATTCTGTAGCCTTTGCTACATCTCACTACCTCTTAGGTCTGTGTAATGAGGTATGCAATGCCTTCATTTTTTCCCCTTTATGGTTCAATCCTACAGTATAATGTGGGAAGTGGGATTGGTATTTAGCTTGTTAGGAAATCTATAGAAGTCACATTAATAGCACAGTGCTTTATAAACTGTCACCATCACAGGAAAATTTGAGGGCAATTTTCCTACATAGTTAGTTCCTCTCTTCCTTTAGTAATAATAATTACTTTAAAATATGACTAAGTACACTTTAACACATTTTACAATCAAGTGAACCTCATGATATTGAATATTCAAGATCAAAAATATAATTGACATGAGTTTGTATAATTTGTTATCATATTATGAATACTCAATATTAAAACTTGTCAACCATACCCTCATCTTTTCTGACCTTATCAACAGGGACTTCGCTGATATAAATTGCATATCACTGTTAAGCATAATACTGTTCTAAATGAACATTATTTCTGACACAGGAAATACAGAAAATAGAAATCTATCTTCAAAAAGGAAGTTGCAAAGCATTTACTACTCTTATGTGGAAAATTAATACAGATTTTAGCCTGTGAAATGTATGTTGGAGTATATATATATATCAAATCCATCAATTTTCAGAGCTCTGATACTTGCACTTTATAATGGCAAGATGTGCCAGGAACCTCAAAAGGATCAAGGAACAATGATTAGCTTCAACAGAAACATTCTATGTATTTTTTTTTAAATAAGGGCTTTCATTGCCATTAATTAATGAATAAGAGAATAGCAAAGCTGATTGGGAACCTAAAGATCTTTCATCTAAACACTTAAAATATAAGTGTTGACAAAGAGGAAAAGTAAGCAAGGTAGTATGTCTCCAAAAGAGCAAGCTACTGTGGCATTATGTGTGATGGAGATGTGTTCCCTATAGTGTTCAAAATACCTCACCCAGACTTCTAGTGCTTGTCCTTTCAGCTGTTAAGGTTCTTATTTGATGTACTAATAAAATGATAATACATATAAGTATGTGAATTAGAAGATTTTTTATGGAAGAGGGGAACGATCTCAGCTGAATCACCAACTTGGATATTCATTAATAAATGACTTAACTCTTAAAAATCTATTTATTTTTAAGCTTATTATTTGTAAAGTGAGGACAACAATATTGTCCAACCATGATGACTGATAAATAATAAACACACAAAATATTCTCTCCCACACCTTCTACAATGGTTTTAAATCAGTTTTTATTAACATGTAGTTAAGGATTGCAAAGACAAAGTGAAAGGCTTCTGATTAAAAGGAATTCTAAGAATTTCTCTTAGGTCAACAGTTTCTGTTTATTAATAGTATTAGTATTTTAGTTTTAATTTGTTTTAATTTTCATAAGTAATACAAACACATG
>NW_016809459.1:446334-474524 GCF_001698545.2 Rhinopithecus bieti
TGAAAGATGATTTTTTTTTTTTTTTTGAGATAATAATGATGAAATTTCCACCCACTGAGACTTACGGAATCGGAAAGAAACGGTGAGGATTTGAAGGTATTACATAAGGAAAGAAACGGTGAGGATTTGAAGGTATTTATTACATAATGCTTTAAAAATGTTCAGGAAGGTGAACCATTCTTTCTCGTCTCTCATCTGAATTCAAACAAAGAAAACAGCAAATGCAAATTCCTAAAATAACAGCATACTTTATTGAATGATGAGACATTTTTTTTTATTTTTGTCAATCAATTATCTGTCTATCTATCTATGTATCTACCTATCTATCTATCTATCTATCTATCTATTTTTACTGTCATAACCATAGAAGAAAGCTTTATTGCCTTTGTTGAAAAGAAAGAAAAATAAATATGGCCTGGTTGGGAGGGATGGGCTCATACCTATAATCCCAGCACTTTGGGAGATTGAGGCAGGAGGATCCCTTGAGCCCAGGAGATTGAGACCAGCCTGGATAACATAGTGAGACCCCATCTATCCTAAAGAATAAAAAAAAAAAATTAGCTGGGCATGGTGGCACATGCCTGTAGTCCCAGCTACTCAAGAGACTGAGGTGGGAGGTTCACTTGAGCCCAGGAGGTTGAAGCTGCACTGAGTTGTGATTGTGCCACTGCATTCTGGCTTGGAGGACAGAGCAAGATCCTCTCTCAAAAAAAAAGAAAAAAGCTCTTGGCCATAGATAAAACAATGGACAAGTATACCAGGTATAGAAAAGGGCTGAAGCCATTATGTCCCTTACATGATCAAACTACATCTGTTCTTTGTTAGCTCACAATCTTAATATGTTAGATTTGTGTTTTTATTAATCCAAATGTAATCTTTTAATATATGGTAAAAATATACATTTTTGGTTAATTCAGAAAATATGAAGTATTCTCATCTTTGTTATAAAACTACCTTATAAACACATAGGAATACCCAATGGGCACTAATATCAAATGCAATAGGGGCACTTCTCACAGAAAATAACCCCTACCAAATACTAATATACACATACATAATCTCAGAAGAAAAAATACACAATACTAAGCATTTTCATGCTTTTTCAATTAATATTTTGAACAGAGAGGAAATACTTAATTTAAATCTCCAACAAAATCTTGACAATATAAAAGCAGCAAGTTTATCAGAAGGCCTATCCTCTCACTTCCAGTGAATGAGAAAAGTAACTTTTGATGGATGTAAGAGACTAATAAAACATATGAATATATTTTCCAAATTGGAGAAAAAAGGAGAAAGGAAATTTAAAATATCTTAATCAACAAATAAAAGTTTCATTTACTATGGGAAATATATAAAAATTAATGAGATTATGCACATGACTACAGATTACTGATTAAAACTAAACACAAAAGGAGAATGGCACCATTTGTGAATGTTTATTATATATATTAGATTTATACATGAAAATATTACCGAGTCTAAAATTAACTAGAAAATATAGCTGAGAGATACTCTTCCCTTTTGCGTAGTTTTTATATATAATTTATATTCTTAGAAATAAAAGGGGATCATATCTAGATTTTGAATGAATCCAAATGCTGGTAGAATCAATTTGGTGTTTTGCTGCTTGAAACCTCGTTTGAAGCTTATATATTGAAGCATTGCTCTAGGCATCTATACCCTACTGATGGAATTAGTAAGCCAGCACACTCTCTATGACTTGAGGGAATCATAAAAAGCATCTATCAATGGTGTCAGACAATGAAGAAAAAATTGTATGTAATGTCAGGTGGCTGAATATAGCAAAAAGATATATGGTAATGACAACATAGACAAACAACTGCAGGTAAGAAAAGGATTATTTAAAACGATAGTCAAAATAAAAATATACACATTCAACCGCTGCAATTTACTTTCTTTGAGTGAAAAGAGAAAGTTTTTATGTCTTAAAGATAATGTTTAGTTCATATTTGACAGCTTGAATCATGAGCACTTCATACAACAATTCTAGCTGACTTGATGGAGTACCCACCCATATGTCAATGGTGGAATGACTACATTTTGAGGGAATAATTTTTCCTAGAGTACAGTGTTCTGATGTTACAGAAGGAATGGTTAATTATTTCTTAATAGTAATAGTGGGAGTATTTCAAATAATTAGGTTGTTATAAACTCATAAGCATGTAATATTTTTCCCAGCTTCCATCACTTCAAGGGTCTTTATTTCTTATGACATTAAAGTAGTACTAATTTGTACTTGCACATTTTTGCTTATCAACAAACCATACTATGGTATCATTGAAGCTTCACTTAACATTAATGCATTAAAATTTTAGGTACCTTAATTATTTTTGACAGTTAAAGTGGTATTGATGTATTTATTTTACTTTTTTATTTTTAATTTTTATGGATACATAGTAGACACATATTTATTGGCTATATGAGATATTTCAATACAAGCATACAATATATAATTATATTGGGGTAAATGGGGTATCCATCACCTCAACCATTCATCATTTCTTTGTATTAGGAACATTACAATTATACTCCCTCAGTTATTCTAAACCTTTTTTTTTTTTTTTTTTTTTCTGAGTCTTGCTCTGTCACCCAGGCTGAGGTGCAATGGCATGATCTTGGCTCATTGCAACCTCCGTCTCCCGGGTTCAAGCTATTCTCCTTCCTCAGCCTCCCAGGTAGTTGTGACTACAGGCATGTGCCAGCATGCCCGGCTAATTTTTGTATTTTTAGTAGAGATGGGGTTTCACCATGTTGGCCAGGCTGGTCTCGAACTCCTGACCTCATGGTCCGCCCACCTCAGCCTCCCAAAGTCCTGGGATTATAGGTATGAGCCCACAGGCGTGAGCCACTGCACCCAGCTCTCTAAACCTAATTTGTAACATGTTCAATTAATGTAGCATTAATAAATGTTCCGTTTTAAATCTACATATCATAATTGGCAAATATCAAAGCTTCCATTGTGTAAATTTGTTTATATTAACCATCCAGTTGACTCAAAGCATGCCTACATTTCAAAAGACTAAAATATGCAATTAAACATGATGCTTAAAAATTGAGATTTCAATAGTAATGAAATACATTTTATCACGCAAGTATCTTCAGAACTTCATCTGATGTACACTGATTTGGCCATTTAACTTTTCACTAAATTAGAGAAAAGGTTTAATAATCAAATGTAATGATATAAATTGATTCTTAAGATTTTGTTTTAATGACTTAAAATAGAAATAAGTTTAGAGTCTACTCGTGTAGGAAGTAGTTTGTTTTGGGATCATCACCCAAAATAAAGGTATGATAATTTTCAGTAGCCAACCACGTTTCCTTATTGGATAAGGCTCAATAGGCCTATTTTGATATACAGTTAATCGGAACTGCTTCAAAGAGCATTGCTGAACAGTTACGATGTATGAACAACGGACTCAGAGTTCAGAAAAGAATAATAATACTTTTGGTTTTATAGACCTCACAGAAAACAACTGGGCCCTATTGTTGGGTAATTGGATAGAGAAGATAATAGTAGCTTGAGTTCTGTACTGCTTGTATGGTAGGTAAATTAAAATGAACATTTCTGCCTGTGGATAGACATATAAGAGTGGGCATGAAGTTTGATGACCTTTGTATGTCCTGTGAATGTCCGCCATGGAAGAGTTACTAAGCCACCAAGTAGACAGTGAGTTGGCCAGCTGACATCATCTAGCTCCCTCTAACAATGGCCACCCGGTTCTGGCACAATGGATCATGATCAAAGGGACCGTGGTGATAGGGATGAAGTATATGCATAAGCCCAGCAACATGAACTCATTTATCAAAGTTGTTCTAACAGAACTGCTGCCAAAGACACAGCATGACAGAAAAAGAGAGCAATGTTTGGTTCCCAATATGCAAGGATCACATGGCTACTTAGTGGAAAGTTGATTATATTGGTCAAGAATACCTTCTGGCAGGATAATTAATCTGATGTGGGTTTGCCCTTTCTCCTCACTAGGTCTCAGCTGGGTTCACAGTTTCAAGGTTTACCAAATATTTGACTGACTAGCCTGGGATCCCACATGATATTGCATCAGACCAAGGAAATGACTTTATAGAAAACGAGATGTAGAAATAAGCACCAAAACATGGGAACACAAACTATACCACCTAGAACTTGCAAGTCTAAGAGAGCTTTGGAACATCCTGCGGAAGGCAGGACTAAAATGCCAGCCCAAAGGCTGTACATTAGTGGATGAGGTGCCATATTCTCCGAAGTAGTGCACATTTGGAAACAGAGACATTTATATGATGCTATGTATCCAGAATGTACGACACATGCATCAGGGAACCAAGGAGTGAAAACAGGTGTGGCTACAATGCGATCACTGCCAAGACACACATGAGAAGTTGTGTTTCCTCTTTCTGCAAACCTGTGCCCTGAAGGTGTAGAAGTCATGATCTCCAAAGAGGAAACAGTTGCTTCACTAGGAACCTAACAAGTGTCCCTTTAGATTATCAGCTATAATAGTCACCTGGGAACTCTGTATTTCTGTTACTAAGAGAGTAGCTGATAAGAATAAAAATCTCTATTCTTACAGGGATAATTGGCCATGACCATCAGAATATACTATAACACATAAGATCAGAGAGAAATACATTTAGCACCATCAGAATATACTATAACACGTAAGATCAGAGAGAAACACATTTAGCACCTAGGTGATCAATTTAAGTGATTCTTGGTATTCTAATACCCAAATGGGCATGTATAGCAACCTCAGCCTGAAAAGCACAATGACTTGAGAAGCAGACTCCTCAGAGGTCAGAGTCTGTGTTATGCCACATAATTACCAAAACCAGTTAAGGTCCTGGCTAAATACGAAGGAAACTTAGAATTGATAATTGAGTTGGAAGAAAGTAATTATCAAGTTTCAGCACTGTGGGTTCTAGTTCATCTTTTAGCCTTCTAATTTCCCTCTTGGAAGACAGCCCCTCAGAAACCATATAGGGAGGGCCTGCTCCAACAATTTATGCTAAAAAGTAGATAGAGAGGCATAAAGGATGAACTTTGATGGACATTATGTTGTGCTCACTACCCAGACACCACTTCTTTGACAAATTTTTATCCTACCTTCCTGGAATGCTCTCAGCAGCTTTC
Organism: Rhinopithecus bieti; assembly: GCF_001698545.2. Taxonomy (NCBI): domain Eukaryota; kingdom Metazoa; phylum Chordata; class Mammalia; order Primates; family Cercopithecidae; genus Rhinopithecus; species Rhinopithecus bieti. The sequence continues at coordinate 451,484 of NW_016809459.1, forward strand.
AGCTCTCAACCACTTTAAAGAATTACCTTTGCTTCAGAGATCCACTCCACGGTAGATCATGCACACTCCTGGAGTGGCCCAAATCAAATGATTGATTGATGAAGAAAGATCTGGCTGTGCTCTCTTTCCCTCATTTCCCCAGGTGTTCAAAAATACACCTTAATAAGCATCCTGCATGCCTATTCTGACTCAGGGTCAGCCTCCCAGAGAAAACAGCTTGCAATTCTGCACGACTACTGCATTGCAGGTTATTTTAGTATTACGAAAGTGTTTTCTTATGATTAAAACCCGAGTTCTGCCCATTCGAATTAAGAGATACTGCTCAAATGTATCATTTCTTCTTTTCTTTCCTCTCCCCCCTTGCTTTTTTTCTATTGTGTTTCCTTTCCATCTTTGCTAGCATTTCTCTTTGTTCTTTCAACCAAGTCATCTTTCTTTATTCCTCCCTCCCTCTATCCCTTTCTTTTTCTCTTTCTATATTTTACATTTTTACAGAGACAGGTGTACATTTAGAGATTTTACAGTGTAGTAAAATATTCTACCATAAAATTGCCTAGAAACCTATTTTGCCTGCAAGAAAATTCCTTATTCAATGTGTCTTCTATATCACATTTTACATATTGAAATTTCATGTCTTTGAAAATAACTTAGATGCTGTCAGCTGGTTAACAGCAGGGAATGTAGCAAATACTCCAGTAAAGAGACAATGTGGAATGATTTTTACTGCATCTTCCATTGTACTTTGTTTATATTTTCTCTTTTCTTTCTTGGTTGCTCTGGATGCCTAAGTGTAATAATCCTCTTTCTCTGAAAACTGTTAAAATTTGAACAGTGCCTCTCAAGTTTAAAATGCAAAGAGCAGTCCTTTTTTACAGGTTTTCTATGATAATACTTAGAATGAGTCACTCATCCTGAAAGTGGCCTTCTAAATTACTGTGAAATAACCGTGGATGCTATTACACACACTTACAGATGTGATTTAAATTCTCTGAAACTCCTCTACACTTTGAATGAGAATTAGCAGCTTTGAAAGGTTTAACTTCACATTGAAAAACGATCAAAGCAAGCAGGAAAATGAACTGCGATCTTTCTTCACGATTGAGATCTCCAGTGTTGTTCCTGCCAACTGACACCTCCAAAACGTTTCAGTTTCTTGGAAATTTTCTACATTATAGATATTTTGATTATCTTTATAAAACCTGCTAATTAAGGCTTGTTTTCTTTTAGATCATTAAACCATCATTCTTTGACTGTAAAATCCTTTCTTTTGAAAAAATCAAATCTCAAAAGGACAGGGAAGGGGAAGCTTCAGTTGCAGTTTAATTAGTGCTTGCCAAGTTTCTCCTCAATGGAGTTTTTATCTTGTGAAGGAAGTCAACTTCTGCCAATACTCAGGAGGCTTCATCCAGGTATAGAATTATAGGATCAAAAACTTGCCGTTTGAAAGAGACTTCGTAAATATCATTTTATGTTTCCTCGTGGCTGTCTTTTTCCCTCCGCCTCTCAGATTCCCAGTGGACCCCACCACCATCATCATTTGCTCAACTTGTAAGGTTGCCATGGAACAATGGCAGCTAATATGAATAAAGGTGCAAAGCTGTGCCTTAGAGCTGCCATGCCGCTGTGGAAGAAACGAGTCTTTCTAAGACTGTCACTCAGAGCCCTGTGGGAGAATCTGAAAGGAAGTTTGAGTCCAAGAAAATAACAAGGTCTTTTGACAGAACTGCAAGATAAACCAAAGAAAAAGTATATAAAATAATCATGATATATAAGGTGTTATTTATTATTGACTGCTAGGCACACACAAAGAATCAAATATAAATTTGATGTTAGAACTCAGAAGCTATGATTCTCACAAGTGAGAACTGATAAGTGCAGATACTTTCTTTATAAAAATAATTTCTGCTAACGTGGACATAATTCTGTTCATACTGTAGCTCATCACTTATCAAATACCAGGTTTTATATAGTTTTATTTATTCCAGATTTTCTATGGTTTACTAACCTTATCATTCTAGTAACTATTGCATTACTTATTTGAAAAAGCCACACTTCTATATCATTAATAAAATTATTACAGAAATATTTCAGAAAAAAATGCAGTGATATAATGGGAAAAAAACCCAAAGCTATTTATTGGATTATATTTTTGTCAAATGGCAGTGCTTGTAATTCCTTATTAATATGACCATATACCATGGTGCATCAGATTTCCAATTTTGACAAATAAAACAATTTTCTAAGTAACTGGTAATTCCTCTCATTCTCTTTCTAATCTTACTTTTACATTAATTTATCATCTGCCACTACCAATTCTACTACATGTTCATTCAGTATTCTCTTTCTGAGATCGAGGTCTCTCTAGGTTGCCTGGGGTGGTCTCTCTTGGGCTCAAGGAATTCTCCTGTCTCAGCCTCCTAAGTAGCTGAGATTACAGGTGCACGCTGCCATGCCTGCCTCTCACTTAGTATTCTTAACCCACCTTTCCTCTTCTAGTTCTGTAGCACTTACTTATGTCTCTAGAGTACTTGCCATAATCTGCCTAGCTATTGTCATTTTTTAGATAATGACATAGCTAACTGTTCAGTTTAAGAAACCATTGTCTATATTCTAGAACCTCTTCCTACTTCTTTCTGTGTCGGCCTCTTACATGTTGTTATTTTCCAGCATCCTCCTCTTGTACTCTACTCTTCTCAATTTTCTTCAAGGTTATTTTACAGTAATTGATTCAAATGCACTAGAACAGCTGCCACATCCATATATTCCCTACAAATTCAGTCCTTCCATTTATTCTGCTGTCAACCAATAGCTCAAACTAAACTTTTTATATACAATTCTGAATTACTCTTCTGTGCCTACAGTAAGTTCAATGGTTTTCTTCATTCATTCAAAATGTTTTAAATCACTTACCATGTTCTAAGTTTGTTATAGGTGCATCTTGTATAAAAATGAATTACCGTTATTTTATTTTAATGTGTCTTTCCTCTATTAGTCTGGAAATTCCTAGAGGTCAATGATTGCCTCTTAGTAGTTTTCTTTGCTTGTTTTGTTTTTAATTCCAAGGACCTGAATAATCTAAATCATATTGTAAGCAATGGAGGGCAGAGCTTTTGTTTTATTTTTATTGCAGTAAGTCTGATGTCTTAAAATGAGTAGACAATCACTACTTCGTAAATTGTGTCAACTACATATATGTGAACTCCTAGCCCGTTATCAACACCATTTTACCTCTAGGTAATGCACATTCTACAAAAGCTATGGACTCCCAGGTCCTTGGATGCCTTGTCCTTCATCTCCCCCTCCTCACTTAAGGGCAGGAAGACACTTTAGCATCTCATTCCAGCTAAAATTATTTTGTAGGATTGGCTTCAATTTATTTTTTCATAACAAGGTAGCATTTCTTCTCCACTCTTGGCAGCTATTGTCTTCTTACTCTCTCAGAGCACATCCTGTGGGATTATACCACTTGCACGGAATTGCAGTAGAGAAGGCACGATCCCATTCATTTACAGTGCCTGTTACATTCTCTCTCTGCTTTGATGGCCCATTATGTCCTCTATGTCCTGACATCTTTAACTCTCTGCCATAAATTTTCCATGGGAGCAGAAGCTAATAATAAATATTCAATGCCTTCCAGTACTGTAGGCAGGTTTTCTGAAAAGTAAAGGTGCCATGGAAAGCATGTTTGAGCAGTAGATAAGATACCTATCCCTGTGTGGAGAATATTAGATACTTTCTATATTATGTCATACAAGGAATAAAGTATAATATGTTTAATAAACATTAGTGTTATTTTGCATATAAATTAATATTAGTTTGATTTTCTTACTGAAATAACTTATTAAGTTAAGCCACATAATGAGAAATGATAAGGTGAATGGTTTACTCTTTAATTAGATTCCCTTTCACTAGAGATATAATTTTAAAATATTTGTGGAAAATATTTTGTATACGGTTTATAGTATAATCATAATAACATCAGAGGACTATGTATTCAGCAGATATTTTACATATTTTGAAATACTATATACATCTGGGAGAGCTGTGTATCTATAAAATCAATAATTAAATTTTATATAATATTAATATGATTTCATAATAGGCTCTACTTAATACTTGGTTTTGATATAGTATTTTATTTAAAATAATCCCCTCAATATCAGTTTCCTGTTTTTATTTCTATATGTTTCCTCATTTTATTCTCACAATATCTGTACATCAGTTCCATCAAAAAATTTTCAGCTATTTCTATGAACAATGACCATTTAGATATATTAGAAAAAAATATTAGAATCTGATATATTCCTTTATAGGTGTCTCCTCTTTAAGCAATATTTAACATAGCAACACTAAATTGAGATTCAATAGCTGTAAGGTCTTGTAATATAAATCAGTCAAAAAATCCTTTGAGTCTGTAAAATACGATGCAGGGGTGGTACTCTACTCTTACAGAGATCACCACCTAAACATTTCAAGAAAAATGTGGCTTAATGCAGGATTTGAGTGAAAAAAAAGGATGCTTGCAAAATGAGAAAAGTATTTCTAAAATCAAACAGAAAGTAGACAGTGATTAAAGGAGCAACAGAAAAAATGTCATGGATAAAGAGAGAAAATTATGAAGCTACTTGAAATTACAGGAAAGGATCTTAAACATGAGGCTTTAAAAGACATTAATTTCACAACTCAGAGAAGTAGGTAGGCTGAAGGAACCATTACTGTTGGGGCAGTGAGAGATGATACTTGTTTTTGACTGTGGCTACCTGGTGTGTATTTTAAACATCAAGAAAAGGACATAAGGGTCTCTAATTTGAAATACATATAGACAAAATATGTAAGGAAAGTTATCTAAAATAAAAAATCATTAAATTTGTATGTATATGACAATGTGGCATGTTTTGAATAAAATGACCCAATTTCATAGAGATACATTTAGAAATTGCCAAAAATGTACTCTACAACATCAGCTATAATATTAATTGAGAATGCTCTCTGAGAATGACTAGCACAAACATTAATTTATAAAATCTGGCTAGAAATAAAAAAGCAAGCTAAAAAATCCCATTTGGGTTTCAATGGTCAGCCTAGTGAACTTAGAGCAATAGCAGCTAAACATTTACCTAACTTGTATTCCACTGTAGTATAACCTGAACTCCTTCTCTTATTTCTTGGAATTATTACCAATTGATTAGTTATTCATTTACCTTCTTGAATCAGGCTTTTATCTTTTTTTATTCTGTGTTTCACTGATATGATTTGGCTATATCCCCGCTGAAATCTCATCTCGAATTATAGCTCCCGTAATTCCCATGTGTTGTTGGATGAAGCTGGTGGGAGGTGATTGGATCATAGGGGTGGTTTCCCTCATACTGTTCTTGTGGTAAAGAATAAGTCTCATGAGATCTGATGGTTTTATAAGAGGTTTCCACTTTCAGCCGACCCTCATTCTCTCTTGCCTGCTGCCATGTAAGACATGCCTTTCCTTTTCTGCCATGACTGTGAGGCCTCCCTGACCACATGGAACTGTGTGTCCATTAAACTTCTTTTTCTTTATAAATTACCCAGTCTTGGGTATGTCTTTATCAGCAATGTGAAAATGGACTAATACTCTCACTGTTTATGATTTTAGATTTATTGAATCCAAAATTGACTTTAAAGATCATTTAAAACTTTCAGTTACTTTTATTGACTTGGTGAAAATTGCACCATTAAGGTAACAAACTAACTTTTACTCTCAAAATATTTGTTCTAGAGTCTAGATGACTCAAGCTCTTAAAAAAGCTATTTTGACTATTTTAATAATATTATTACTAAATATTTATACAACATTTCTTCAAATAATATAAAAGTAATCAAATAACTCATATTTATTTTACTCCTCTGGATTCGGCCAGTGAGTAGATTACAAGTGTCACTCTGGTAAATGACATACATTACCTAGCTTTCTTATTTTTTGACTTGACATCAATATGCCATAGAATGAAAATATATTTTCTTTCTCAAGACAAAAACATTTTTAGAAAGTTTAAAATATATTTTAGGATAATGCAGCATTTTAAAATGTCCATAAAATATCATTTCTCCAGAGATATGATATGAATATTCTTTCTTTCCACATCAGACCAAATTCAGAATGACATACTGATAATCAAACGGGCATTTTCTTCTAATCCAGTCTGTTGGTAAAGTAATTGGTCTTTGTCCTTAATGTATGTTGTTATATATTATAACTAAATAACATTCTTCGTGTCTTTGTGATATTGTGTAAAAATGACCCACTCACAGGATTTTGGTTGTAAGAGAGTTGTCTTAAGGAATAACAGCACAGTATGAATTCTGAGCAACATTACTTTAAGGTATCTTAATACCATTTAAAAGACATGGGAACATTTAAATTTTCAACCTTTTAAGTGAAACAAGATAAATGTGTGTTTTATTTATGTAGGCCCTATTTTATTTCAGAGAAAATGTGATGCAATTAAAGGATGTGGATGTAAAGATATCAGAGATTTTTATCAGTGATGTCATGATGAAGCAATCACTGTCATTATATCACTGTGAATATTCTTAGAATATCATTACCTTCGTTTGTATTTTTGTTCCTTATATTAAAATAAATTTTCAAGTAAAACTTTCTAATATCCTTAAAATAACTTACTTTTATCTTTAATAAGCATATTCCTCCTCCCTCAAAAAAGACCTCATTTGGAAACTGGAAAAATTACATTTTATAACACATAAAATTGTGCTTTAGGAATGAAGACATACTCTCCTTTTAATCCTTATAGCTCTCAATTACGATCAAGAAATATTTCTATAGTACCTTTGCAATGAACACAGCTAACTCTTCTGTAAACTGATGGATGGCAATCCTTATACGATACAACAGACAGGTGACACTGACAAACTCTGTTTTAAAAACTATGTGTTATGATAAATTCTTAAATCAAATTATGTGTAAGGCTTTATTTTATACATTATTGTAGCTTTTACTATGAATATATTTTGAATTGACTTTCTAAGGGTAGAATATTATTTAAAATTAAAAGCTGAAGTAACATTGGGTTTTACTGTTTAGGAACCATGGCTCCTTCCATGAAAAAGCACAGCTCTTCATACTAAACACCATCCTTTTAAAATATGGTGTTTTCTTGGTTTAATTCAGTATTTTTATAAATTAATATTAAGTTTCTTAACTAGATTATAAATCAGTCTCTATGAAGCAAGAAAAAAAACAGTGAGAGACTAAATATGGAAAGATTCCAAGCAACCTTCAAATTAAAAAATCTAATTAATTAGAAGTTATTAAGAATTTTATTTATTTTCTTTCAGTCAATCAATGGAATTCCTTGTATCAGAGGATAACCATTCAGCCCAGGAAAAGACCAATACCCCCACTTCTGTTTCACACACCAAAAACAAAGAAACATAGAAATAAGCAACTCAAAGAAATCTAAGCACTCAATTTACAAACACACACACACATTATACATGTATATATAGATACATATATACAAAGAGAGAAATATTCAACAGACTGACTTGTCAACCTAAATGTAAGAAAAAGAACGACAATTTTTGAGTTTTATAATTTGAATGGGATACGGAGCAGTCTTGGAAATTTTGGCTTCAAAGAAAATGGGAGTAGATATCAACAGCCAAAGACCAATGGCAAAGAGAGTATAGAGGGAGATCATGATCAGAACTTTGTAAATTCTAGTACTATAGTCATGTGCTACATGATAACATTTTGGTCAGTATGTTTACAATGGTGGTCCCATTAATGTAAAATAGAGCTGAAAACTTTCTATCACATAGTGATATCATACCTATTTTAATGTCATTGATATGGTTTGGCTCTGTGTCCCTACCCAAATCTCATCCTGTAGCTCCTATAATTTCTACGTGTTGTGGAAAGGACCCAGTGGAAGGTAACTGAATCATCGGAATGGGTCTTTCCCATGCTGTTCTCAAGATAGCAAGTTAAGTCTCACAAGATCTGATGGTTTTAAAAACGGAATTTCCCTGTACAAGCTCTTTTTTGCCTGCCGCCATCCATGTAAGATGTGACTTGCTACTCCTTGCCTTCTGTGTGAGTGTGAGGGCTCCCCTGCCATGTGGAACTGTAAGGAAATTAAACCTCTTTGTCTTCCCATCTCCGCATTTTCCGCATGAAAACTGGGTAATACAATCGTAATGCAACACATTACATTTCTCATGTTTAGATATGTTTAGATAAACACAAATACCATTGGGTTATTATTGCCTACAGCATTTAGTACAGTAACAGGCTGCACGGGTTTATAATCTAGAAGCAATAGGCTATACCATATAGCCTAGGGATGTAGTAGACTTTACTATCTAGGTTTGTGTAAACGCACTCTATGATTGCATAATGGCAAAAAGCACCAAATCTCACATTTCTCAGAATATATATCTGAATTTAAGTGATGCATCACTGCACACATAAGAGACCCTAATCGCTATCATACCTAGGGAGAAGAAAGGATAAAAGGAGATAAAAAGTATCTTAGTTGACTTAATGGCATTTCAAATTACTGAGAAACCACTGACATGAAAGACATTTCCTAAATTTAACTAAAAGAAGGTTTTTAAGTTTTAGTAGAATAGGGGCTTAAGTTAGAGAAAATAAGTTTTTGTTCATATAATTTATGGTTTGTGCACTTTACTCCTTACACTGGGCAGAATTTAGAAGAGACATTTTCCCAAAATATAAAGTGCTCAAAGTGAATAAATCCGAGTACACAGCTTTATATTCCAGGAGATATTTAAAAACTTGTCAATATTTGAACAATAACAAACTGAAGTAAGTAAGCAAATTTTGGATAGCAGTGGGAATAAAAAGTTTTAGAAAGCATTGCTTCATCAGTAAGGATAAGAATCTATATTATCCATAGGTGCCATAAATAAGATCTAGAATATTTTCATGATATATGTTTTACTTATAGCCAGAAAGTTTAACCTAAGTCATAGTTCATGTTCAGTTTATTTAGAAAATGTTCACAAAGATGTGCCTTTTGTACATCCAGTAAGTACACAAAACAGATCTAAACCTGCCGGAAATACAGCAGAATAAAGGGAATTGTGGTTAAGGGTCTTTTATACAAGATTGGGCAACCGCATTAAGCAAAAAATTCTATCTACACAGTAAAATAATGTCTCAAACTGTAATTTAAACAAGTGTAACAGTTAACTGGTGATTGATGGCAACATTCAAAATGGTGTATCAACTCATACTGTAAACTTTGTCCTTAACACACTGATCGGGTTTAACCGTATTATAGACTACACCATAGACACTGTCAAACCTACCTAAACCATCAAAGTGATCTGCCGGTTTCTATTCTTTGAAAAAAGCATGTAGGGCACACATTCACTTAATAAGGTTAGCTTTGAGGTAAACATTGGCATTTTTCTATTAAGACTTAAGAAGCATAGAGCACTAAGAGGACTCACCATTCAAACTGAAGTTATTTAGGACAGAATCTCACGTACAGCCACTTAGGTCAAATAAATGTAAAGAAGAGATAAACAGGTTCTATTAATGTTAGAAAATAATTTAGGACCCAAGTCCTGGAGTGAATTTGGGAAGCAATTTACTGCAATATTTTCACCATATTGATTCTGTAATTCACAAGGAGAACAATACAGGAAGAACTAATGTAATTGCTTTGAGTAACTGGCTTAGTGTTGATAGGCAACTCATTCACCCAGGTTGTTTAAGTAGCTTTCTATGCTTCATTTTATATCTTGGGTAAATATATTGTGAGAGAGTGGAAAAAGAGCTGACTCCTAATTAACAATGAAGCAGGTATATGGAATTAAAATAGTCAACATATTGACAGGTATAGAAATTAGATACTGATATACAATAAGAGTTATCACCTGTAACATGCTCATTGGGTGACAGGCAATTAATTACATACACTACGTGAGAAGGAAAAGCCTAGATACAGTGTCTCTGTGTTTGTTATGCTTGTGAATGGAATACTACAAGGGAATCAAAGAAAATGCAGAAATCAATTCTCCTTTAAATAGAAATCTTCTGCATTTAAGAGAGGTACTAGAGATGTAAGAGAGAACAAAAAACACAGAGAAAACAAATAGGAACTCTAAGAATATCTAATAAAATTTATCAGGAAGTCTCTTTTTCTAAACACTCGCATTGTGTAGAAATAGGATGATTTTATAAAAACCCCAACTCAACCCAGTATGACAAATTTAACAGTACATTCTTAGAAACAGAGTACACTATTAATGTTGCATTGAATCGATGCATAAAACAATGGCATTTGTTTTCAACAGAAACTTATGGTTAACATTGAAACAACACAAATACATTTAGAAATAAAAATGAAGTTGAACTTAAATAGAAATGTAATTTTGATATGTTTAAGTTTCTTAAGTTGGCCATAATGTCAAAACTATAAAAAAGTACACAACATATTGAAATTTATTGTATTGGCAGTATTTAAAGTCATCCGTGTATTCTGTATTTGTTCTTGATTTTCACAGATAGATATACACAGTAAACAATAACAGATGTCAATTAGCATAATTGAGTGTTCAGAAAAATAAAATTAATGCCTTTATTACTCATAATGTATTCACCCAAATGTTTCATTAGCTTACTAATGTAATATTAATGAGGAAAATAACTAAATCATGCTGGTCCCAACAACTGCGAATTGCAACCTAATCATGAAATCCCATTCCTCTGTCACTTAGCTTCTTCTGCACAGGTTTTCTCTAAGATTCTTATTCATAGATCACAAAAGAACAATTTGGGTTACTTCAAGAATTAATTAGACATTTGCATGAAAGCCACTAGAACAACTGCTCACCCTGTGAGTTCATGAAGCGGTTTAATTTGCTCTTGTATTTTCATTCAGAGAAGCTGGCAACACCTCAATAACACACAGCATGCATAGACAGTAGGCCAAATTTCTGAGCGAATTGTTCACTTTCATTTACTGTGCTCATTTAAAAGGTTCACACATACTAACGCCATTTAACCTTACCGGTGACACAGCTGGGACACTCTTTACTCATAATGACAGATGACTTCGAAGAATTTTCTCCCTGTCAATCTCCGAAGACAAGTTACATTTACAATCTTCATTTGGGAAACTAGTTCAAGTGTCTTCCTCTGCCTTTAGACAGAATTTTAACATTGATTTATGTAATGCTTAATAACTCAATCAATAAGTTCATTTCTTCTATTTTATTTAACTCATGTAAGGTATACGAATTAACCTGGAAACTAAAGTATGCAGGATAAATATCAGATTAGATGTAAACTCTTTTTATTTTTTTAGCTAGAAGACTGCATGAGGAATAATTTCATTCTACTATCATACTTTAAATTGGGGGTACATAAGGATGCATTTTATTAATAGCTTCTGTAGTTGTTGGCTGTTGTCTCTTTCAACCAGTATGCAACCCTAAATGAGGCCTGCTATTACTCCCCCCCAAGATAACGTTGCTTCGAAAGTGGCAATTGGATATGCAAGGACAGAAATCTAGTTTCTGACACTTGAATGTAATGACAATATTTTCTCTATATCATGCCAACACCTGGGCCCATCTGTGAGAAAGGCACTGCGCCATGCAGAAGGTACAATGTCAAATTCAGCAGCATGTGGATGCCAATATGTGGACGTTCACAGTGATAGCCTGTGGAACTCATCAAATAACTGATCTTTTGTAAGAAAATCCTCTCAAGAGCGAGCAATGCCAAATGAGGGCCAACTGCTTCATTACGAGGCTTCACAGCTGCTGATGCTTATGGGCATTCATAATATCAAAGAACATTTTTCTCCTCCGTTCCCTTTTCCAATCTGCCTGAAAGCTAGTCACTTTACATAAAGAAATAAAGGATAGAATTATTCTTGAAAGCCCAAAAAATTGATTTGTTGTTTTATGTAACAACATTTATAGATTTCTTGTTTAATATTTCTGCTAAACGACAGATTTAACAATTAGTGATAATGTTGTTTTAATCACACAATAATAATTTCCATAAATTCATCAATAATTCTTTGGAGGATAAAACATGAATGTTTTGTATGTGTATGGGTGTGGGTGTGTGAGTGTGTGTACAATTTTTAGATTGTAACCAATAAACAAAGAAATATGAGAGATTTAATGTTTTGGAACTGGTTTACATAGATATGGTCCCATGTGTAAGTAACAGACTGACTAGGCTAAACCCGAGCATCGTGAATGTGGCCAGTGCCAATATATGTTCAATGGCTTTAGTCTAAAGTACCTGCCATAGGCACTATCTCTATATTACAAAGCCATTTCTGTGTAGGAGGCAAAGTCCTGTGTGAGAGGTTGAGCATTGAGAAAAAGGGTTGAAAGGGTTGTGTTTCTAGAAATTATATTAGGTAAAAAATTTGGTTCTTATTTTTGAATAGCAAGAATAACCTTAAGGCTTCCTTGTTCTGAGGTATTTTGGCTTTTAATTCAATCATTTCTAAACCAGAGTTTCATGTTAACATATCCTCATTTCTCATGTTTGAAGGTATTTGGGGTTTTATCAATGAGAAAAGTCACCTTCAGGGACTGCTGACCCTCTTCCACTCACTGCATTCTATGGGCTTAACACCAGTAAGCAGATTACCGTAAGCTCAGGTGTCGAGAAAGACACATACAAAACTCTCCTCATTTTAAACTTTCCCTACAGGGGAAGCATTTATTACCAACCAAATTAAAATTATCTTCACAAACAACTAGCATTTATAAATCAAAGATTCTAGAAAGTTCCTTCAGTCACCAACAAACAAAAACCACATGGCAATAATCCACTGTTCTCCTGAAAATGCAGTGCTGACATTTTAATATTTATGAAACAATAAGCAAGTAGCCAAAGTTTCTGTTATATTCTACTATTCTACTATTATATTCAGATTAAAGAAGAACCCGCAATTGAGACACACAGTTCTGGGAGCTTGGGTAGATTATTTAAACTATTTCTAAGCTTGATTTCTTCAACTAAAAATGAATATAACTTTATAGGGTAATGTTTGTAAAAGACTTAACACTAAAGAACACATGGTTGTTCTCAATGCATGTCAATGCATGTAAATAGTTAATATTTTAAAGCATAAATTTATTTTGACCTTCATAGTCTTTTAAAATAACATTTTGGATTTTGTTCTTGGTTTAGAAATTAATATATGTTTGTTGCAAGAATTTTGAAAATAGAAAATAAAAAATGAAAAGATAGAATAACTTATAATTATACAATACTGAGGTTTTTAAAGTATTATTTAATATGTTGCTTACAATGTTCATATCCTTTCTGAACTCCCCTTCAGAGAGGATCAATCAGAATACATCATTTTGTAGTTATGAAACCTATAATCTTTGCACAGGACAAAATAAGCTTTTTAGAGTCATTCTGTCTTTATGTAACACTATCCTCTCCTAGGCAATGATTTAAATATTCTATATTCTTTATGCAAGGCTTTATGAAATAGAAACTTTTGCATTTCATTCTGAAATTGTAACAAAAATATACTTTTACCTATCTTTGTATCTGGTAATATACCAATCTATTTATATCTGTGTGTGTGTGTGTGTGTGTGTGTATGTGTGTGTGTATTTACAGAAATAAAGAAACGTTACTCAACCAAGGTAATTTTTAGTTAAAAAATCTAGTAATTCTTACATGCAGATCCAGTCTTTTTTATAATTTTAATATGAAAATATTCTTAAATTTATTCCTGGTAAAATTTTGTAACAAAAGTAAAATGGCATTTCAATTCCAATTATGTTTCCATCTGGTTGAGCACAGTGCTTCTGTTGATATCATTACAACTATTTAATGATCTCAAGCTTGAGCCAAAATTCCAAGTAGCTGTGGAAAATAACATTAAATGTGCATTTGGTCATTAGAATATTACAGTCTGTGTATATGAGCCTATATGTCCCACAGGAATTGGGATGAAACAAGAGAAAATAATTGCTTTTTTTTTATATGTTTGATTTTGCTTTGAAATTTTATATACTTAAGATTCCATTAGTTTAGTGACAAATATTAAAGGAAGCAAAAGTATCTCTAAGATTTTTTGAATCCAACTCTCATTTATTCAGTCTAATGGAGGATGGAACTCAAATGGATAACTGAAATTCAAAGATGATAAAGATGTCAGAGAATAGTTGCTCCCTCTCCTCACAGCTGCATGTACACGAGCTGCTATTAAGATCAGTTTGAGTTTTCCCTCCTCTTCATGAACTTGGACAACTTCCAAGGGAGAAGACAAAGGACAAAATGACAGGTAGCTGGAGGGTAAAGAGAAATAACAGGGTGATCTGAATAATCTATATATGTACTATAATCACTACGAATACTGTAATGGAGAAAATAGAGGTAACATTTAATTAATTAAAAAACTCATTTACTTTGCTGAGAAAATGAGAAAACAAGTTTCATCTTTACTAAACTTTAGTCACAAGTGGCAGATATCAATCCATAAAATATTTACTAAATCTCTTTTGATGCTTATGAAATTTCAAAAGAAAAATGACTGTGTAGTGTTATAGAGAATAATGCAAATTCTGAAGACAGTCTAAGAAGGTTTCGATCAGGTTCAGAACACGCTACGCCAGTTAATTTCCAGCAGATCATTCTCTTCTCTCTTCCAGTCATACATCTGCACAATTGTCCATAAAAAGGTATAGCTTTCTGTGTTTTTTTGGGGGGGGTCTATTTCCTGATGAAGGCTCTTGTGTCATATAAAACTTACTAACTTAATTTGCATGCTCTTCTCTTGTAAATCTATTTTGTTGTTAGTGGTGGTGGTGGTGGTGGTTTTTATGAAGCCTTAGCCATGAACCTTGTGGCTGGGGAGGAAAAGATATTACTTTTATCTTCTACAGACTAAATCCCATTTTGTCACAACTGCTCAGGTGACTTTGAGAAAATAACTTAATGATTTATATAATTTTGATATTGCAACTGTAAAATAAGAATAACCATATTTCTCTCTTTATAGAGTTGTTGAGAGAATTAATGAAACTAGTACATATTGTATTGTCTGTTGCTATGTGCCACACATTTAGCAGATTAAAGCAAGCCATTTCATTATCACAGTCGTCATGGGTCATGAGTCCACATATTAATTAATTGGGTCCTCTGCTGAGGATCTCACTAGGCTGTGATCATGGAGTTTGAGGGCTGCATTCTCATTTAGTGGCCCAGTTGAGAAAGAATCTGCTTCCAAGTTCACTCAGGTTGTGGTAGAATTTATGTTCTTGTGGCTGTATGACTGAGAACTCTGGTTTCTTAGAGTTTCTCGGCTGACTGTTGTTAGATTGCTCCTAGAAATTGCAGTCACTTCTGTGTGATATGGTCTTGCAACATGGCCTCTTCCTCCTCAAACACGGCTAGAGAAATTCTCTAGAGCAAATCTGCCAACAAGAAAGAGGCTTATATCATATCCTGGAATCTTGCAAGAAACATTTCACCACCTTTGCCGTATTTTATTGTTTAGAAGCAAGGTGTAGGTCCTGTTCATACTCAAGAGGTGACAGTTGATTACACATACACATAAACACCAAGAGATTAGGATGACTGGGAGTCAATTTAGCTTCTGTCTGCCACAAAACAAATGGAACCATACCTAGGATCCCAACCATATCTAAACCTTACTTAGTATTTTGGACTCTGAATGGATAATGTAATGGAATGAGACTCTTGGGAACCTTGGGATTGGGTAGATATATTTTTCAAATAAGAGAGATGTTAGTCATTTGGTTCCAAATGGAATACTGTAATAGACTCAAAGGTGACCCTTTTATGATTCCCAACTCTTGGTGTTAAAACTTTGGTGGACTCCCCTCTTCTTGAGTGTGACAAAGATTTGTAACTTGTTTCTATGCAATGCACTGTGTTGAAAGTGAAGAGATGTCAGTTCCATAATTATACTACATACCTAAAGCTCTGTCTTTCTAGCTGACTTGCAGACAACCCCCTTTCTGGCTTGATGTAAGAAGCTGTGTTAAGAAATCTACATGGCATGTGTTAGTCTGTTTTCATGCTGCTGATAAAGACATAGCTGAGACTGGGCAATTTACAAAGGAAAGAGGTTTAATAGAGAACTCATAGTTCCACGTGGCTGGGGAAGCCTCACAATCATGGTGGAAGGCAAGGAGGAGCAAGGCACATCTTATGTGGATGGCAGCAGGCAAAGTGAGAGCTTGTGCAGGCAAACTCTTGTTTTTAAGCCATCAGATGTTATGAGACTTATTTACTATCACGAGCACAGCGCAGGAAAGACCTGCCCCTGTGATTCAGTTATCTCCTAGTGGGTCCCCCGACGACACGTGGGAATTATGGGAGCTACAAGATGAGATTTGGGTAGGGACATGGGACAAAACCATATCAGCATGCAACTGCAAGTGGCCTCTGTGGTTAGCCTGTAGATGCCAAAGGTGACTTCCAGGCAACAGCCAACAAGAAGTCAAGGCCTTCAGTTCTACAACCTTAAAGATATTAATTTTGCCAACAAATTGTGTGAACTTGAGAACGAATTCATCTCCAGTGGAGGTGCTAAATGAGAACACAGTCAGGCCAATACCTTGTTTGCTTCCTGTGGGATCCTAAGCAGAGGACCCAGTTCAGTCATAGTGAATGCCTGAGTCAGAGAAACATTCACATAATAAATACATGTTATTTTAAGCTGCTAAATTTGTGAGAAACAAAGAGTTATATATGAAACATTTAAAAAGCAACATATTCATATTAAGAATTCAATGAATACCAGCTCTTGACACTTGGTTTCACAGAGGCAATATAATAGCAGGGTTCACAGAGAGAATATTCTAGAGACAGATCCTGGTTTAAAAATCTGGCTGTATCAGTTACTGGTCATTTAACAGTGGATGGGTAACTTAACTTTTCTAAACCTTTAGTTTCCTTCTGTATAATGGAAATTAGAGCAGTATGTATAATGGTAATTAAAGCAACATGGAGTTGAACATGAGGAGCAGATTAGTTAATAATATAAATCACTAGAACAATGTTGTATGCATAAAAAAGTCATGCATATTAGAAATATTGCTATTATATTGATAAGCATTTACTATAGCCATTAAAGTAAGACTTCTTTTAGTCTGTCACTTTCTTATGTTTTATAATAGATAAAATATTTGATAAGACTATTTAAAAGAATTTGTAGAAAGTTTAAAGGATAGTAGGAGTACTTATTAAACATTATCAGAGAGTTAAAATCTCCAGTTCCTCTTTTAGATAGAAATTCCTTAGAAATTTTAGAATTCATAGGAATTTGCAAAGAAGAAAATCTTACATCTTCAATATCTTAGTAGTAGTTTCTTTGGCTTCACTGAAGTAGTTTGATAATGTTACAAAAAAGCATTTAATTTCCAGTACATGGAAGAAATTGGTAGAAATTATACCACAATGGAGCACAGATTGCAAGCAATTATAGTTTTTTGAGAGAGCCACTGCTTAGTTCTAATGTGAGGAATCTTAAAACTGCTGCTGAATCCCAGGCAACCAACTGCTCTGATGATCATATTTAATACTATTTAACACAACCCTGTATATTTTGTTCCATATTGTTTTATAAAACACTTAGGAAAGTGTCACAAAATGGACACTTAATGAATACTATGGAAAAGGTAATTTTTTTCTTTTCTTTTAATTATGCAAATGGGTGAAAATATTCTTATATAGAATATTAAAATCCTATGGACATATAGTCAATAGAGTTGAACTTTCATTTTACCTGAATCCCACAAATTACACTACTTGCTCTAATTAACAATCAGTAACATTTAACGTGATACTTAAGAAACATTTTCTAGGCAGGTATGTGTTTGTGTGTGCGTGAATATTGAATGGTTTTTATTTTATACACAGAAGAGTAGAGAAGGGCTTAAGTTATAAAAAGTTCTTGCATTTTGAAACAACATATCTTTGAGTTTATTTTATATTAGTTGTTTTTTAGGTCCCTCATTTCTTTGTGATTCTACATAGCATTCCATATTACAGGTATGTAATGATTTATGAGTATCTACTAATTGACATTTAGGTTATTTCAAGTATTCTCTTACTTACTTAGTGGTAATGACTATCATTGTTCAAATATATCAGTGAACGATTACATTATTTACTGTGAGAAGTATTAAAGTTGTGAACAATTTTACTTGAAGATATCTGTATATGTTTAAGCATAAAACTAAAATGTTTTAAAAGTTCAAATGTAATGTTTTTCTCTTCTGTGTGTTAATTAACTCAATTTAACAAGTAATATATTTAATCAGATAATTTTTAAATCATCTTTTGAATTTCAATTTGTTCTCCTTTTCCTAGGATAAGATCTGCAGCCCTGAAGCACTCAGTGTAGTACAGAGGGAAAATGGGAGAGTGAGAACAGTCCTCTCCAGACAGGAGTATTTTATCAATTATGTCAAAAATTGCTGGATTTGGTCAATTTTGTTTTAAAATTTTCAATGCAGAATACCCTACCCGACCTTCTCTTTTTTTTCTTTTTGAGATGGAGTCTGGCTCTGTGGCCCAGGCTGGAGTGAGCGGCGCCATCTTGGCTCACTGCAAGCTCCGCCCCCCGCGTTCCCGCCATTCTCCTGCCTCAGCCTCCCGAGTAGCTGGGACCGCAGGCGGCGCCACCACGCCCGGCTCATTTTTTGTATTTTTAGTAGAGACGGGGTTTCACCGTGTTAGCCAGGATGGTCTCGATCTCCTGACCTCGTGATCCGCGTGCCTCGGCCTCCCAAAGTGCTGGGATTACAAGCGTGAGCCACCGCGCCCGGCCAACATACCACGAATAATATGGGTTTCGGATTTAACCCAGTGAACAGGGTTGTTTAAGAGTAACTTTTTTTGTGGTATGCAAATAAGTTTAGTTTAATAGTATGTAAATACTTCTCAAAATTTCCTAGTATATTTTGTCTTTCTGTTTACTTATTTCATATTTCATTTCCTTATTAAATCAGTTTCTTTTATTTTGATTTAATTAACGATATTTTTTAAATCCCAATAATTTTATAGTAATAATAGCTGATATATTTTTCTAAAATTTTCCTGAAAATATATTTTAATAAATATATTTTTTAAAGTATATTTTAAAAGACCTTGTTTCATAAATGAAGTCATTTGCTAATCTGTAAAGATATTTGTCTTTCATTATTTTTCGTAAGAGTAAAGGATTTATGACATATAAATTAAATTAATAATAAACAACACATACATTGTTTAATTCCAGCAATGTCTATTAAAGGACATGTATTACATATTCCCACAAAGTGGTTTTTGATACCGATAATATTGTTACCACACCATACACTATATATAGGGGGATCCAAAGACATTAATCTCCATTACTATTGAGGATAAATAATAATTAGCAAGGTTAAATTATGACCTATTGTAACTAACCTATCATTTCATAATTTTACACAAAATTATGATTGTTGACATCATGGTAACAAATACATGAAATATATAGTGACTTATGTGATGTTGCTAAGAATTAAGTTTCAGTGTATGGTTCAATCCTACAAACATTGATATATAAATTAAGGAGATATTTCTGACATTGTCATCATTTTATCAAAATGAACCTTTTTTTAAATTTAAATTTATTTAGGTTTTATCTAGAGAAATTATTTGAGGCCAAAAGCAAAGGTGTTCATTTAAGAAAATATTAATATTTGTTTCTGCCATATATCTATGGGAATTAACAGTTCAGAAAGACTTAAACAGCTTTATATGTTATAAATTGTTTTACTGTGTTGCTGTTGTTCCTTTGGGTTATAAACACTCATGGCAATATCCTGTAGATTGTGATTACAGAATCTCGATATGTTTCTTCCTCCATTCAGAGCAAAATTTGAAAAGAAAATTTTCCTTCAGTATCATGCCAAGTGGGAGAATAACTCAAATTTACTCTTCGATTAGGAGTAGCCAGCCAGGAGTGGTGGCTCACGCCTGTAATCCCAGCTACTTGAGAGGCTGAGACAGGAGAATTGCTTGAACCTGGGAGGTGGAGGTTGCAGAGAGCCAAGATTGCATCACTGCATTCCAGCCTGGGTAACAGAGCGAGAACCTGCCTCAAATAAAAAACAACAAAACAACAACAACAACAACAACAACAAAACTCCTGCACTTTCATGTTTATCACACCACTATTCACAATAGCAAAGTCATGGCATCCACCTAAGTGCCCATCAACAGATGGCTTGATAAAGAAAATGGGGTATACATACACAATGGAACACTATTCAACCATAAAAAAGAATGAAATCGTGTCTTTTGTAGCAACACAGATGGAACTGGAGGCCACTATCTTAAGTGAAAGAAGTCAGAAAGTCTAATATCGCATGCTCTCACTTATAGAAGGAAGCCAAATAATGCATATACACAACATACAGTATGGAATGATAGACACTGGAAACTCAGAAGGGCGGGAAGGTGAAAGGGGATGGGTGATAAAAAATTACTTAGTGGGTACAATGTCCATTTTTCAGGTGATAGACACACTAAAAGCCAAGACTTTACCACTACTCAAAATATCCAAGTAACAAAATTGCATTTGTATCCCTTTAACTTCTACAAATGTAAGAAAAAGGAAAACTAAAATAATCAGGATGATAATCAAATATATTTTTCTCACATAGACTACAGGCTTTATGGGAATAATCCATCAGTAAAGGAAGGTAACAGATATGCAGGGCATCAAAAGGAATAGTGCTGGAAACAATGTTCTTGAGTTTAATGGGATCTGAAGCACATCACGTGTCATGTTGGAAGAAATACTGAATCAGCTCAGGATAGATTATGCTTCCAATAACCCCCAAATTTCAGTTTCATAAAATGAAAAAAAACTTTATTTCTTGCATATACTACATGCTCATCACTAGTTAGCTAGTGGTGGTCCTAGCGCTGTGACCTAGGATCACAGAGCAGTCATTGCAGAAAACATTACCTCTCTTCAAATAACAAGGAAAGAGATCCTGAGTATCTCCACTGTCATTGTCTAGAAGTGACACTTATCATTTTCATTCTCAGCTCATTGTCCAGAGCTAAGTTTATAAACTCACCCAACTCTAATGGAGCATGCAATGCTACCATGTACTAGGTGAAGCAATAACATGAGTCTTTGGAAAATAGTACTAATGACTACCAGACACAGATCATTTCTTTAACAGGAAGAATGTCAAAGAACAAATAAACATATTCATACTTGCTAATGAAAATTTTCTCCTGAGAAAGAATTATCATCTGAGTGAAGAAGTGGTATGAGTTATTGGGTGGGAAAGGAAAATACAGAAAATGGAACTGAAAGTGGAGTACATGAAAGAGAGAAGTGATTATGGTTTTGATTGTTGGTCAACATAAAGTGTCTACTTTCTGTAAGGAGTCATAAATTAAATGGGAGCCAATTAGCTGGACTGGGTGTGTTTTTATCCAGTCACATTCAGCTGGTGCCAAGATGATGGCAGTCATATTTAACAAAGTCCACACTTTTTGTTTTTCCCAAGAGAGTGTGTCAAGGGAAGAATAAGGCAAAGGAATTGAGAGTGTTGAATTATAATGACATACCATAGAAAACAACCTAGATAAAGCAGTAAGAAATGACATGAGGATGAGTGGCTTTTTAAAAAGTGATATTGAAGAATCTCTAGGAGGTGGAGGGTCAAAGAATGTGTGGAGTTTAAGTGTCAGAGGAAGTGAAATGGAAATGGTAGAAATGGCGGTCAGAGAGTGAGATGCTGGAAGTTGAGGTTGTCGAAGAAGTGTTTATTGGCAATGACTGGAACATAGTGATTGAGTGCAGCACAAACAAGATCTTTGGAGACAAAGAGTTCAAGAAATCAAGAGAACAGTATATTAGAATAATCTCTTACTTACATGGATACCAAATCACTTAGAGTTTGCATAGTTTAGAAGAGACTAACATTGAGTAGGAGCTAATATTTTGATAGGTAACGATGAAGGAGTGGTAGCTGTAGGAACACATGTGATCCAAAATTTGGGTAGGAATGGCTTTATGGCTTTAAAAATTCCAAAGAATAGAACGGAGGATGCCTCCACTCTTTCCAAGCTCTGTGATATGAGGGTTACAGAGCAGAAAGCAGGAACAGCCTATTTTAATGTCTTCAGGGAAAATTCAGATTTTGGTTCTAACTAGAAAATAAAAAGAGCTTTCAGAGAAGCAGTTGATTATATAGAGAATATTAAGGATAATGTGCAATAAGTGCCAGAGGCCACTGGGAAAGGAATTCAGAAGTGGGAAATGAGTGGGGGATAGGATCAGAATAGGAAAACGTGGATTTTATGGCATGTAAAGTGTGAAAAATATATGAGAATATGAAATCTGATTGTTACCTTGTATCAGGAGGGATATAAAGTATAATCAGATTTGTTCTGATGATCTTGTGGTAGATAGCAGAGGGAAGGTTTGGGGGACAAGGAAAATGCATGTTTAGATCTCAAACTCCTTCTGAAGGAGACATGGAATCCTGGAGATTCGGTAGGCCTATTCTGGGCCACTGGGCTTCCCCTTGGCTCTTTCAAATACTTATAAGTAGACTTTTGTTGGGATGGTGTCATTCATAGACAACAAAACAGACAATGGATATCATCAGAAAAATCATAAAAATAGTTCCCAACTTCATCAGGAACAGTACATAATATTCGAAGTATTTTATTTATGTTTGTATGCTTGCTGAAAGTAAAACATCAATCGTTCATTATATTATTTCGTTGTTACTGCTTATATACATCACTTTCATCCTAATGTTATTTTAAAATTCAAACTTAGGGGCTTTAATTTAGAAGAACATAGATCAATAAAGCAAAATGGAATTTTTTTCTTTAAAGCAAATCTCTGCCTCAGGCATTGAATATTTTGTTAGAGTTTCTATCCAATAAATACAAAAATTAATACTATATCTTCAGTTAAGCAGACAAATTCCTAAAGGGTATATAGAATAAATAATATCCATTTTCAGAAAGTTATTTTCTATG